>NC_069504.1:578001196-578208696 GCF_027579735.1 Bombina bombina
CCTCCCACGACCATGGCGGCAAGGACCGGGCGCTTTCCTGACGTCTTGTTGATGGAGGACATGCGTACCTTTTTACCTCCCATGCACCATCAGAGCCTTTCGGGATCCAGCCTTAGAGAAAGACTCAACTGACAGGTAGCAGACTACCTAGCTTTAACTGCGGATCTCGACACTCTCAGGAACGATGGACCCCTTGACTACTGGTTGTGCAGGCTGGACTTGTGGCCTGAGCTATCCCAATTTGCAATGGAACTTCTGGCCTGCCCCGCTTCAAGTGTCCTGTCCGAAAGGACTTTTAGTGCAGCAGGAGGTTTTGTCACTGAGAAGAGAAGTCGCCTAGGTCTAAAAAGCCTTGACTATCTCACTTTTATAAAAATGAATGAGGGCTGGATCCCGAAGGGACTGACATTGGGCGATACATTTGAATAAAAAACTACTGATGATGATATGAGCTGGCTTGGGCTACAACTGGTACACAGGCTGGCCTTTTTTTTTTTGGTTATAAAACCGGAGGACTTGCTTGACTTATCCGCCAACAACTAGTGTTCAAGCCACAAGCTTTTAGGGCACTTTATAAATGTTTTACAAACATCGATTTTCTTTCATGTAATTAGCAAGAGTCCATGAGCTAGTGACGTATGGGATATACATTCCTACCAGGAGGGGCAAAGTTTCCCAAACCTCAAAATGCCTATAAATACACCCCTCACCACACCCACAATTCAGTTTTACAAACTTTGCCTCCTATGGAGGTGGTGAAGTAAGTTTGTGCTAGATTCTACGTTGATATGCGCTCCGCAGCAGGTTGGAGCCCGGTTTTCCTCTCAGCGTGCAGTGAATGTCAGAGGGATGTGAGGAGAGTATTGCCTATTTGAATGCAGTGATCTCCTTCTACGGGGTCTATTTCATAGGTTCTCTGTTATTGGTCGTAGAGATTCATCTCTTACCTCCCTTTTCAGATCGACGATATACTCTTTTTTTATATACCATTACCTCTGCTGATTTTCGTTTCAGTTCTGGTTTGGCTTTCTACAAACATGTAGATGAGTGTCCTGGGGTAAGTAAGTCTTATTTTCTGTGACACTCTAAGCTATGGTTGGGCACTTTATTTATAAAGTTCTAAATATATGTATTCAAACATTTATTTGCCTTGACTCAGGATGTTCAACATTCCTTATTTTCAGACAGTCAGTTTCATATTTGGGATAATGCATTTGAATCAATTTTTTTCTTACCTTAAAATTTGACTCTTTTTTCCCTGTGGGCTGTTAGGCTCGCAGGGGCTGAAAATGCTTCATTTTATTGCGTCATTCTTGGTGCGGACTTTTTTGGCGCAAAAAATCTTTTCTGTTTCCGGCGTCATACGTGTCGCCGGAAGTTGCGTCATTTTTTGACGTCCTTTTGCGCCAAAAATGTCGGCGTTCCGGATGTGGCGTCATTTTTGGAGCCAAAAAGCATTTAGGCGCCAAATAATGTGGGCGTCTTATTTGGCGCCAAAAAATATGGGCGTCGCTTTTGTCTCCACATTATTTCAGTCTCATTTTTTCTTTGCTTCTGGTTACTAGAAGCTTGTTTATTGGCATTTTTTCCCATTCCTGAAACTGTCATTTAAGGAATTTGATCAATTTTTCTTTATATGTTGTTTTTTCTCTTACATATTGCAAGATGTCTCACGTTGCATCTGAGTCAGAAGATACTTCAGGAAAATCGCTGTCTAGTGCTGGAACTACCAAAGCTAAGTGTATCTGCTGTAAACTTTTGGTAGCTATTCCTCCGGCTGTTGTTTGTATTAATTGTCATGACAAACTTGTTAAAGCAGATAATATTTCCTTTAGTAATGTACCATTGCCTGTTGCAGTTCCTTCAACATCTAAGGTGCAGAATGTTCCTGATAACATAAGAGATTTTGTTTCTGAATCCATCAAGAAGGCTATGTCTGTTATTTCTCCTTCTAGTAAACATAAAAAATCTTTTAAAACTTCTCTCTCTACAGATGAATTTTTAAATGAACATCATCATTCTGATTCTGATGACTCTTCTGGTTCAGAGGATTCTGTCTCAGAGATTGATGCTGATAAATCTACATATTTATTTAAAATGGAATTTATTTGTTCTTTACTTAAAGAAGTACTAATTGCTTTAGAAATAGAGGATTCTGGTCCTCTTGATACTAATTCTAAACGTTTAGATAAGGTATTTAAATCTCCTGTGGTTATTCCAGAAGTTTTTCCTGTTCCTAATGCTATTTCTGAAGTAATTTCCAGAGAATGGGATAAATTGGGTAATTCATTTACTCCTTCTAAACGTTTTAAGCAATTATATCCTGTGCCGTCTGACAGATTAGAATCTCATACGAATCGACTTGTGTTGTTTCTTCAAGATCATGGTTGGAGGATTAATTCACCAAAAAGTTCATTGATTCCTCAGACAAGGGTAACCTTTCTGGGTTTCCAGATAGATTCAGTGTCCATGACTCTGTCTTTAACAGACAAGAGACGTCTAAAATTGATTTCGGCTTGTCGAAACCTTCAGTCACAATCATTCCCTTCGGTAGCCTTATGCATGGAAATTCTAGGTCTTATGACTGCTGCATCGGACGCGATCCCCTTTGCTCGTTTTCACATGCGACCTCTTCAGCTCTGTATGCTGAATCAATGGTGCAAGGATTACACAAAGATATCTCAATTAATATCTTTAAAACCGATTGTACGACACTCTCTAACGTGGTGGACAGATCACCATCGTTTAATTCAGGGGGCTTCTTTTGTGCTTCCGACCTGGACTGTAATTTCAACAGATGCAAGTCTCACAGGTTGGGGAGCTGTGTGGGGATCTCTGACAGCACAAGGAGTTTGGGAATCTCAGGAGGTGAGATTACCGATCAATATTTTGGAACTCCGTGCAATTTTCAGAGCTCTTCAGTTTTGGCCTCTTCTGAAGAGAGAATCGTTAATTTGTTTTAAGACAGACAATGTCACTACTGTGGCATACATCAATCATCAAGGAGGGACTCACAGTCCTCTGGCTATGAAAGAAGTATCTCGAATTCTGGTTTGGGCGGAATCCAGCTCCTGTCTAATATCTGCGGTTCATATCCCAGGTATAGACAATTGGGAAGCGGATTATCTCAGTCGCCAAACGTTGCATCCGGGCGAATGGTCTCTTCACCCAGAGGTATTTCTTCAGATTGTTCAAATGTGGGAGCTTCCAGAAATAGATCTGATGGCGTCTCATCTAAACAAGAAACTTCCCAGGTATCTGTCCAGATCCCGGGATCCTCAGGCGGAAGCAGTGGATGCATTATCACTTCCTTGGAAGTATCATCCTGCTTATATCTTTCCGCCTCTAGTTCTTCTTCCAAGAGTAATCTCCAAGATTCTGAAGGAATGCTTGTTTGTTCTGCTGGTAGCTCCGGCATGGCCTCACAGGTTTTGGTATGCGGATCTTGTCCGGATGGCCTCTTGCCATCCGTGGACTCTTCCGCTACGACCAGACCTTCTGTCGCAAGGTCCTTTTTTCCATCAGGATCTCAAATCCTTAAATTTAAAGGTATGGAGATTGAACGCTTGATTCTTGGTCAAAGAGGTTTCTCTGACTCTGTGATTAATACTATGTTACAGGCTTGTAAATCTGTATCCAGAGAGATATATTATAGAGTCTGGAAGACTTATATTTCTTGGTGTCTTTCTCATCATTTTTCTTGGCATTCTTTTAGAATTCCGAGAATTTTACAGTTTCTTCAGGATGGTTTAGATAAAGGTTTATCCGCAAGTTCTTTGAAAGGACAAATCTCTGCTCTTTTTGTTCTTTTTCACAGAAAGATTGCTAATCTTCCTGATATTCATTGTTTTGTACAAGCTTTGGTTCGTATAAAACCTGTCATTAAGTCAATTTCTCCTCCTTGGAGTTTGAATTTGGTTCTGGGGGCTCTTCAAGCTCCTCCGTTTGAACCTATGCATTCATTGGACATTAAATTACTTTCTTGGAAAGTTTTGTTCCTTTTGGCAATCTCTTCTGCCAGAAGAGTTTCTGAATTATCTGCTCTTTCTTGTGAGTCTCCTTTTCTGATTTTTTATCAGGATAAGGCAGTGTTGCGAACTTCTTTTGAATTTTTACCTAAAGTTGTGAATTCTAACAACATTAGTAGAGAAATTGTGGTTCCTTCATTATGTCCTAATCCTAAGAATTCTAAGGAGAAATCATTGCATTCTTTAGATTTTGTTAGAGCTTTGAAATATTATGTTGAAGCTACTAAGTCTTTCCGAAAGACTTCTAGTTTATTTGTTATCTTTTCCGGTTCTAGAAAAGGCCAGAAAGCTTCTGCCATTTCTTTGGCATCTTAGTTGAAATCTTTAATTCATCTTGTCTATGTTGAGTCGGGTAAAACTCCGCCTCGAAGGATTACAGCTCATTCTACTAGGTCAGTTTCTACTTCCTGGGTGTTTAGGAATGAAGCTTCGATTGATCAGATTTGCAAAGCAGCAACTTGGTCCTCTTTGCATACTTTTACTAAATTCTACCATTTTGATGTATTTTCTTCTTCTGCAGCAGTTTTTGGTAGAAAAGTACTTCAGGCAGCGGTTTCAGTTTGAATCTTCTGCTTATGTTTTTCATTAAACTTTATTTTGGGTGTGGATTATTTTCAGCAGGAATTGGCTGTCTTTATTTTATCCCTCCCTCTCTAGTGACTCTTGCGTGGAAAGATCCACATCTTGGGTAATCATTATCCCATACGTCACTAGCTCATGGACTCTTGCTAATTACATGAAAGAAAACATAATTTATGTAAGAACTTACCTGATAAATTCATTTCTTTCATATTAGCAAGAGTCCATGAGGCCCGCCCTTTTTTTGGGGTGGTTATGATTTTTGTATAAAGCACAATTATTCCAATTCCTTATTTTATATGCTTTCGCACTTTTTTATCACCCCACTTCTTGGCTATTCGTTAAACTGAATTGTGGGTGTGGTGAGGGGTGTATTTATAGGCATTTTGAGGTTTGGGAAACTTTGCCCCTCCTGGTAGGAATGTATATCCCATACATCACTAGCTCATGGACTCTTGCTAATATGAAAGAAATGAATTTATCAGGTAAGTTCTTACATAAATTATGTTTTTCTGGCCGCTGCTACAGCAGTTGCTACAACAATACCCCAATTTTTCAGTCATTTGTACATTCTGAATTTTTCTGGCCTCTGCTGCAGCTCTGTGGGTACAAAACTCAAATAAAAAAATAAGGCACATAACACTAGTGATTAAACTGTTACGAATTGTACAACTTAACACACCACTCATATCCGGTGGACCATTAAATTGAACGCAAAATGCAACAAATTTGAAAGAGTAGGACTGACCAAGCATCTTTATCCGTCTCTTGGTTGCTCTAAATTATCTCTGTGTTCCATCTATGCCATACCTGTACTCTATTGTGCAAAAGGGTGGCATATGTGGTGTTTCATGCTGTTGTGCCTGTTGCGGGTCGTGGCCCATGATATAAAAAGGCTGAAGGAGAACAACCTGTAGTAATGGGTGCCCCATCCAGTTTTTAGAAAAATGTTCCTGGTTCCTCTCAATTATCTTTGGGTTTCTAAAATGGATGCCATACCTGTACTCGCTTGTGCAAAAGGACGGCATATGTGGTGGTGTTTCCTGCAGTTGTTTCTGTTGAGGGTGCTAGACCCTCTTATAAAAAAGCTGAAGGAGAACGACCTGGAGTGGGAGTCCAAGCATGGTTTTTGGGGCTATTTCACTTTTACAAACAATTATCTGTGGGTTTCACAAATCAATGTCGTACCAGTACTCTATTGTTCCAAAGCATGCCATATGTTCTCTTTCCTGCTGGTATTTTGTTTGAGGGTCCTGGACCCTCTTATAAAAATGCCTAAGGAGAAAGAGGTGTACTGGGTGTCCACTCATTTTTCTTTTCTATTTCACATTTGACCAAAATTATCTCTGGTTTTGTAAAATCAATGCTGTACCTGTACTCTATTGTTCAAAAGGATGCCATACGTCCTCTTTCCTGCTGGTGGTTTTTTTGAGGGTCCAGGACCCTCTTATAAAAAGGCCTAAGGAGAAAGAGGTGTACTGGTTGTCCACTCATTTTTATTTTTCTAATTAGCAATTGACCAAAATGATCTCTGGGTTTGTAAAATCAATGCTGTACCTGTACTATATTGTTCAAAAGGATGCCATACGTCCTCTTTCCTGCTGGTGTTTTTTTGAGGGTCCAGGACCCTCTTATAAAAAGGCCTAAGGAGAAAGAGGTGTACTGGGTGTCCACTCATTTTTTTTTTCTATTTAACAATTGACCAAAATGATCTCTGGGTTTGTAAAATCAATGCTGTACCTGTACTCTATTGTTCAAAAGGATGCCATACATCCTCTTTCCTGCTGGTGTTTTTTTTTGAGAGTCCAGGACCCTCTTATAAAAAGGCCTAAGGAGAAAGAGGTGTACTGGGTGTCCATCGAATCATTTTTTTTATTCAAATTTCCATTTGCAAAAAATTATCTATGGGTTTCTAAAATCAATGCCTTTCCTGTACTCTATTGTTCAAAAGTATGCCATATGTCCTCTTTCCTGCTGGTGTTTTGTTTGAGGGTCCTGGACCCTCTTATAAAAAGGCCTAAGGAGAAAGAATTGTACTGGGTGTCCATCCAATCATTTTTTTTTATTCAAATTCACGGTTGCAACAAATTATCCCCGGGTTTATAAAATCAATGCCTTTCCTATAATCTTTTTTTCACAAAGGATGCCATATGTCCTCTTTCCTACTGCTGGTTTTGTTGAGTGTCCTGGAGCCTCTGCTAAAAAAGGCCTAAGGATAAAGAAGTGTAATGGGTGTCTATTCAATGTTTTTTTTAGATTTCTCGGTTGTAACAACTTTTTTCTGTGTTTCTAAAATCAATGCCTTTCCTGTAATCTATTTTTCAAAAGGATGCCATATGTCCTCTTTCATGCTTTTGTTTCTGTTGAGGCTCCGGGACACTCTTATAAAAAGGCCTAAGGATAAAGAAGTGTACTGGGTGTCCAATCAATGTTTTTTTCTATTTCCCGGGTCATATAACTGATCTCTGTGTTTCTAAAATCAATGCCTTTCCTGTAATCTAATTTTCAAAAGTATGCCATATGTCCTCTTTCCTGCTGGTGTTTTTTTTTGAGGGTCCAGGACCCTCTTATAAAAAGGCCTAAGGAGAAAGAGGTGTACTGGGTGTCCATCCAATCATTTTTTTTTATTCAAATTCACGGTTGCAACAAATTATCCCCGGGTTTCTAAAATCAATGCCTTTCCTATAATCTTTTTTTCACAAAGGATGCCATATGTCCTCTTTCCTACTGCTGGTTTTGTTGAGTGTCCTGGAGCCTCTGCTAAAAAGGCAGAAGGATAAAGAAGTGTACTGGGTGTCTATTCAATGTTTTTTTAAATTTCCCGGTTGTAACAAATTTTTTCTGTGTTTCTAAAATCAATGCCTTTCCTGTAATCTATTTTTCAAAAGGATGCCATATGTCCTCTTTCATGCTGTTCTTTCTGTTGAGGCTCCGGGACACTCTTATAAAAAGGCCTAACGATAAAGAAGTGTACTGGGTGTCCAATCAATGTTTTTTTCTATTTCCCCGGTCATATAAGTGATCTCTGTGTTTCTAAAATCAATGCCTTTCCGGTAATCTAATTTTCTAAAGGATGCCATATGTCCTCTTTCATGCTGCTGGTTTTGTGGAGGGTCCTGGAGCCTCTGCTAAAAAGGCCTAAGGATAAATAAGTGTACTTGGTGTATGATCTAATTTTTTTGAGATTTCACGGTTGCAACTAATGATCTCTGTGTTTCTAAAATCAATGCCTTTCCAGAAATCTATTTTTCTAAAGGATGCCATATGTCCTCTTTACTGCTGCTGGTTTTGTTGAGGGTCTTGGAGCCTCTGCTAATAAGGCCTAAGGATAAATAAGTGTACTGGGTGTCTAATCCATTTTTTTTTTAGATTTCTCGGTTGCAACAAATTATCTCTGGGTTTCTAAAATCAATGCCTTTCCTGTAATCTATTAGTCACAAGGATGCCATATGTCCTCTTTCATGCTGTTGTTTCTGTTGAGGCTCCAGGAGACTCTTCTAAAAAGGCCTAAGGATAAAGAAGTGTACTGGGTGTCTAATCTATGTTTTTTTAGATTTCACGGTTGCAACTAATGATCTCTGTGTTTCTAAAATCAATGCCTTTCCTGTAATCTAATTTTCTAAAGGATGCCACATGTTTCCTCTTTCATGCTGCTGGTTTTGTGGAGGGTCCTGGAGCCTCTACTTATAAGGCCTAAGGATAAATAAGTGTATTGGGTGTCTAATCCATTTTTTTTTTAGATTTCCCGGTTGCAACAAATTATCTCTGGGTTTCTAAAATCAATGCCTTTCCTGTACTCTATTGTTCAAAAGTATGCCATATGTCCTCTTTCCTGCTGGTGTTTTGTTTGAGGGTCCTGGACCCTCTTATAAAAAGGCCTAAGGAGAAAGAATTGTACTGGGTGTCCATCCAATCATTTTTTTTATTCAAATTCACGGTTGCAACAAATTATCCCCGGGTTTATAAAATCAATGCCTTTCCTATAATCTTTTTTTCACAAAGGATGCCATATGTCCTCTTTCCTACTGCTGGTTTTGTTGAGTGTCCTGGAGCCTCTGCTAAAAAAGGCCTAAGGATAAAGAAGTGTAATGGGTGTCTATTCAATGTTTTTTTAGATTTCCCGGTTGTAACAACTTTTTTCTGTGTTTCTAAAATCAATGCCTTTCCTGTAATCTATTTTTCAAAAGTATGCCATATGTCCTCTTTCATGCTGTTGTTTCTGTTGAGGCTCTGGGACACTCTTATAAAAAGGCCTAAGGATAAAGAAGTGTACTGGGTGTCCAATCAATGTTTTTTTCTATTTCCCGGGTCATATAACTGATCTTTGTGTTTCTAAAATCAATGCCTTTCCTGTAATCTAATTTTCAAAAGTGTGCCATATGTCCTCTTTCCTGCTGGTGTTTTTTTTTTGAGGGTCCAGGACCCTCTTATAAAAAGGCCTAAGGAGAAAGAATTGTACTGGGTGTCCATCCAATCATTTTTTTTTTATTCAAATTCACGGTTGCAACAAATTATCCCCGGGTTTCTAAAATCAATGCCTTTCCTATAATCTTTTTTTCACAAAGTATGCCATATGTCCTCTTTCCTACTGCTGGTTTTGTTGAGTGTCCTGGAGCCTCTGCTAAAAAGGCAGAAGGATAAAGAAGTGTACTGGGTGTCTATTCAATGTTTTTTTAGATTTCCCGGTTGTAACAACTTTTTTCTGTGTTTCTAAAATCAATGCCTTTCCTGTAATCTATTTTTCAAAAGGATGCCATATGTCCTCTTTCATGCTGTTGTTTCTGTTGAGGCTCCGGGACACTCTTATAAAAAGACCTAACGATAAAGAAGTGTACTGGGTGTCCAATCAATGTTTTTTTCTATTTCCCGGGTCATATAACTGATCTCTGTGTTTCTAAAATCAATGCCTTTCCTGTAATCTAATTTTCTAAAGGATGCCATATGTCCTCTTTCATGCTGCTGGTTTTGTGGAGGGTCCTGAAGCCTCTGCTAAAAAGGCCTAAGGATAAATAAGTGTACTTGGTGTATGATCTAATTTTTTTGAGATTTCACGGTTGCAACTAATGATCTCTGTGTTTCTAAAATCAATGCCTTTCCAGAAATCTATTTTTCTAAAGGATGCCATATGTCCTCTTTACTGCTGCTGGTTTTGTTGAGGGTCCTGGAGCCTCTGCTAATAAGGCCTAAGGATAAATAAGTGTACTGGGTGTCTAATCCATTTTTTTTTTAGATTTCTCGGTTGCAACAAATTATCTCTGGGTTTCTAAAATCAATGCCTTTCCTGTAATCTAATTTTCTAAAGGATGCCACATGTTTCCTCTTTCATGCTGCTGGTTTTGTGGAGGGTCCTGGAGCCTCTGCTAATAAGGCCTAAGGATAAATAAGTGTACTGGGTGTCTAATCCTTTTTTTTTTTAGATTTCCCGGTTGCAACAAATTATCTCTGGGTTTCTAAAATCAATGCCTTTCCTGTAATCTATTAGTCACAAGGATGCCATATGTCCTCTTTCATGCTGTTGTTTCTGTTGAGGCTCCGGGAGACTCTTCTAAAAAGGCCTAAGGATAAAGAAGTGTACTGGGTGTATAATCTATGTTTTTTTAGATTTCACGGTTGCAACTAATGATCTCTGTGTTTCTAAAATCAATGCCTTTCCTGTAATCTAATTTTCTAAAGGATGCCACATGTTTCCTCTTTCATGCTGCTGGTTTTGTGGAGGGTCCTGGAGCCTCTGCTAAAAAGGCCTAAGGATAAATAAGTGTGCTTGGTGTATAATCTAAGTTTTTTGAGATTTCACGGTTGCAACTAATGATCTCTGTGTTTCTAAAATCAATGCCTTTCCAGAAATCTATTTTTCTAAAGGATGCCATATGTCCTCTTTACTGCTGCTGGTTTTGTTGAGGGTCCTGGAGCCTCTGCTAATAAGGCCTAAGGATAAATAAGTGTCCTGGGTGTCTAATCCATTTTTTTTTAGATTTCCCGGTTGCAACAAATTATCTCAGGGTTTCTCAAATCAATGCCTTAAATGTAATCTATTGTTCAAAAGGATGCCATATGTCCTCTTTCCTTTTTTTTTTCTCTGTATTTCTGTTTATTTTAGAAAATGTAATGCACTTATAGGTTCACTAAGATTATGACTTTGCACACTGCCATTTTCCATGCAGCATTTTGACATGTCGTGTGATATGACTAGAAGATTGAAGAATGGTATGTTTTGAATCTGCTGAGCATAATAATAAAAACATTTTTAATTTAACTTGAGTTAATAACTGAAGCATGACTTCAGGAGTCAGGTGTGGTCGTAGGTAGTGGTTGTTGTTAGCAGATTATTTTTATTGCAAATTGCAATTGTCACAGCGTGCATACAATGTGCGTCACTAGTCCAAATCTTACCTTTTTTTTTCATTCAGGATTAGTTTGGGGTCCGGCGCAATATTGGAAATGCAAAAAACAGGTCTCCGTACCCGTTGATATAAGGGGTGACTACTAGTGCTTTTACCAGGCTCCTCTTGGATAGCCCCAGAAAGTGTGACTATGAATCCCAAAAAGAAAATTAAATTAAGGTTGAAAACTAACTCCTAAGTAAATTGTAAGACCTGGAGCTCCTCAAACACACGTCCTACCGCAACAGGTATAGGCTACGCCCACCCAAATCTTACCTTTTTAATGCCAATTGATATTGCCACAGCTGGAACAACAGTAAATAACATGTGCGTCACCACAGTCTCCAAAGCTGTTGTCGGATGTATACAAAAACACTGATAAAGTATTCCTTTTGGGGCGCAAAGAGATGGCTACCGGAACACTCCAGGAACTTCCCAAGACTAAGAGTGGCTGTCTTGTGTTTCTGGTGATGTTGTAGACATCTGGGTAGTTTACAGGGAGGGCAAAAATCCTCTCCATCTCTGTGCACCACAGGACAGGACGTTTCTTGTGATCCATAAGCACATGAAATTGCTGGCATTTTCGTTGCTTCAAGAAGTTCAGTTTTTGTGGTGATAGTACATAATTAAATAAACTTTGGTTTCCTACCATACTCAAGACAATCTTGTAGTTCAAGCTTCGGAATTGCTGTGGGAAACAGTGGCCTGTCCATTCCAGGAAGATGATTTAGACAGAAGTAACGGGCTCTGATTGCAGGTGACACATGTTTATCGTCAATCATCAAAGGGGTTGCGTGCAGAATATGGCTGATGGCCCCTTATTCACATGTTTGTCCAGAGCAACAACATTTGCAAACAGCCAGAAGAGAGGTCAGTTCTCACCAGCCTTAAGTTGAGCTTCAATTACCAAATGCTGATATTCAAAAAAAAAGTCAAACAGTGCCTTAAAAAACACATTTGCAATATGGATTCACCAGAGCAAGGTCATTGCAAGTATTTCCCACAATAACAAAATTAAAATAACACAACTCCGCAGTCTTCCCCTTCACATTATTATTGTCACACTCCATTGTACTCCTATGCCCACCTCCCTGCTCTTGTTTTTGTTGAGGGTCCTGGATCCTCTGCTAAAAAGGCCTATGGATAAATAAGTGTACTGGGTGTCTAATCAATGTTTTTTTATATTTCACGGGTCATATAAATGATCTGTGGGATTCTAAAATCAATGCCTTTCCTGTAATCTATTATTCAAAAGGATGACATATGTCCTCTTTCATGCTGTTGTTTCTGTTGAGGCTCCCGGAGCCTCTTATAAAAAGGACTAAGGATAAAGAAGTGTACTGGGTGTCCAATCATTTTTTTTTCTATTTCCCGGGTCATATAAATGATCTCTGTGTTTCTAAAATCAATGCCTTTCCTGTAATCTAATTTACAAAAGTATGCCATATGTCCTCTTTCCTGCTGCTGGTTTTGTTGAGGGTCCTGGAGCCTCTGCTAAAAAGGCCTAAGGATAAAGAAGTGTACTGGGTGTCTAATCTATGTTTTTTTAGATTTCACGGTTGCAAAAAATTATCCACGGGTTTCTAAAATCAATGCCTTTCCTGTAATCTATTATTCACAAGGATGCCATATGTACTTTTTGATGCTGTTGTTTCTGTTGAGGCTCCGGGAGCCTCTTATTAAAAAGGCCTAAGGAAAAATAAGCGTACTGGGTGTCTAATCAATGTTTTTTTTCTATTTACCGGTTGCAACTAATGATCTCTGTGTTTCTGAAATCAATGCTTTTCCTATAATCATTTTTTCAAAAGGATGCCATATGTCCTCTTTCCTGCTGCTGGTTTTGTCGAGGGTCCTGGAGCCTCTGCTGAGCATAATAAAAAAAAAAAAATTCTTTCATGTAATTAGCAAGAGTCCATGAGCTAGTGACGTATGGGATATACATTCCTACCAGGAGGGGCAAAGTTTCCCAAACCTCAAAATGCCTATAAATACACCCCTCACCACACCCACAATTCAGTTTTACAAACTTTGCCTCCTATGGAGGTGGTGAAGTAAGTTTGTGCTAGATTCTACGTTGATATGCGCTCCGCAGCAAGTTGGAGCCCGGTTTTCCTCTCAGCGTGCAGTGAATGTCAGAGGGATGTGAGGAGAGTATTGCCTATTTGAATGCAGTGATCTCCTTCTACAGGGTCTATTTCATAGGTTCTCTGTTATCGGTCGTAGAGATTCATCTCTTACCTCCCTTTTCAGATCGACGATATACTCTTATTTATATACCATTACCTCTGCTGATTCTCGTTTCAGTTCTGGTTTGGCTTTCTACAAACATGTAGATGAGTGTCCGGGGGTAAGTAAATCTTATTTCTTTCATGTAATTAGCAAGAGTCCATGAGCTAGTGACGTATGGGATATACATTCCTACCAGGAGGGGCAAAGTTTCCCAAACCTTAAAATGCCTATAAATACACCCCTCACCACACCCACAATTCAGTTTTACAAACTTTGCCTCCGATGGAGGTGGTGAAGTAAGTTTGTGCTAGATTCTACGTTGATATGCGCTCCGCAGCAAGTTGGAGCCCGGTTTTCCTCTCAGCGTGCAGTGAATGTCAGAGGGATGTGAGGAGAGTATTGCCTATTTGAATGCAGTGATCTCCTTCTACGGGGTCTATTTCATAGGTTCTCTGTTATCGGTCGTAGAGATTCATCTCTTACCTCCCTTTTCAGATCGACGATATACTCTTATATATACCATTACCTCTGCTGATTCTCGTTTCAGTACTGGTTTGGCTTTCTACAAACATGTAGATGAGTGTCCTGTGGTAAGTAAATCTTATTTTCTGTGACACTCTAAGCTATGGTTGGGCACTTTGTTTATAAAGTTCTAAATATATGTATTCAAACATTTATTTGCCTTGACTCAGAATGTTCAACTTTCCTTATTTTTCAGACAGTCAGTTTCATATTTGGGATAATGCATTTGAATTAATCATTTTTTCTTACCTTCAAAAATTTGACTCTTTTTTTCCTGTGGGCTGTTAGGCTCGCGGGGGCTGAAAATGCTTCATTTTATTGCGTCATTCTTGGCGCAGACTTTTTTGGCGCAAAAATTCTTTTCCGTTTCCGGCGTCATACGTGTCGCCGGAAGTTGCGTCATTTTTTGACGTTATTTTGCGCCAAAAATGTCGGCGTTCCGGATGTGGCGTCATTTTTGGCGCCAAAAGCATTTAGGCGCCAAATAATGTGGGCGTCTTATTTGGCGCTAAAAAATAAGGGCGTCGCTTTTGTCTCCACATTATTTAAGTCTTATTTTTTCATTGCTTCTGGTTGCTAGAAGCTTGTTCTTTGGCATTTTTTCCCATTCCTGAAACTGTCATTTAAGGAATTTGATCAATTTTGCTTTATATGTTGTTTTTTCTATTACATATTGCAAGATGTCTCACGTTGCATCTGAGTCAGAAGATACTACAGGAAAATCGCTGTCTAAGTGCTGGAGCTACCAAGCTAAGTGTATCTGCTATAATTTTTGGTATCTGTTTCTCCAGCTGTTTGTATTGCATGTCATGACAAACTTATTAATGCAGATAAAATTTCCTTTAGTACTGTTACATTACCTGTTGCTGTTCCGTCAACATCTAATTTTCAGAGTGTTCCTGATAAACATAAGAGATTTTATTTTTTAAATCCATTAAGAAGGCTATGTCTGTTATTTCTCCTTCTAGTTTATATAAAAGTCTTTTAAAACTTCTCTTTTTTTCAGATGAATTTTTAAATGAACATCATCATTCTGATACTGATAATGGTTCTTCTGGTTCAGAGGTTTCTGTCTCAGAGGTTGATGCTGATAAATCTTTGTATTTGTTCAAGATGGAATTTATTCGTTCTTTATTTAAAGAAGTATTAATTGCATTAGAAATAGAGGATTCTGGTCCTCTTGATACTAAATCTAAACATTTAAATAAGGTTTTTAAATCTCCTGTAGTTATTCCAGAAGTGTTTAATCTCCCTGAAGCTATTTCTGAAGTAATTTCCAGGGAATGGAATAATTTGGGTAATTCTTTTACTCCTTCTAAACGTTTAAGCAATTATATCCTGTGCCATCTGACAGATTAGAGTTTTTTTGGGACAAAATCCCTAAGGTTATGGGGCTGTCTCTACTCCTGCTAAATGTGCTACTATTTCTACGGCAGATAGTAATTCATTTAAGGATCCTTTAGATAGGAAAATTGAATCCTTTCTAAGAAAAGCTTACTTATGTTCAGGTAATCTTCTTAGACCTGCTATATTTTTAGCGGATGTTGCTGCAGTTTCAACTTTTTGGTTAGAAGCTTTAGCGCAACAAGTAACAGATCATAATTTTATAGCATTATTATTATTCTATAACATGCTAATAATTTTATTGGTGATACCATCTTTTGATATCATTAGAGTTGATGTCAGGTATATGTCTCTAGCTATTTTAGCTAGAAAAGCTTTATGGATTAAACTTGGAATGCTGATATGTCTTCTAAGTCAACTTTGCTTTCCCTTTCTTTCCAGGGTAATAAATTGTTATTTCAACTGTTTCTGGAAGGAAGGGAACTTTTTTACCAAAGGATAAAATATCTAAGGTAAATTCAGGTCTAATAATCATTTTCGTTCCTTTCCTCACAATAAGGAACAAAAGCCTGATCCTTCATTCTCAGGAGCGGTATCAGTTTGGAAACTATTTCCAGTTTGGAATATATCTAAGCCTTATAGAAAACCTATAGCCAGCTCCTAAGTACCTATGAAGGTGCGGACCTTATTCCAGCTCAGCTGGTATGGGGCAGATTACGTTTTCTTCAAAGAAATTTTGATCAATTCCGTTCTCAATTTCTGGTTTCAGAACATTGTTTCAGAAAGGTACAGAATTGGCTTCAGTTAAGGCCTCCTGCTAAGAGATTTTTTTCTTTCCCGTGTCCCTGTTAACACAGCAAAGGCTCAGCATTTCTGAAATGTGTTTCAGATCTAGAGTTGGCTGGAGTAATTATGCCAGTTCCAGTTCTGGAACAGGGGCTGGGGTTTTATTTTATCTCTTCATTGTACCAAAGAAGGTCAATTCCTTCAGACCAGTTCCGGATCTATCAATATTGAATCGTTATGTAAGGATACCAACATTCAAGATGGTTACTGTAGGACTGTCCTGCCTTTTGTTTAGCAAGGGCATTATATGTCTTCAATAGATTTACAGGATGTGTATCTACATATTACGATTCATCCAGATCACTTTTAGTGTCTGAGATTCTTTTTTTAGACAAGCATTACCAGTTTTGTGGCTCTACCGTTTGGCCTAGCCTCAGTTCCAAGAATTTTTTTCAAAGGTTCTCGGTGCCCTTCTTTCTGTAATCAGAGAACAGGGTTTTTGGTATTTCCTTATTGGACGATATCTGGGTACTTGCTCAGTCTTCTCATTTTCGAAGAATCTCATACGAATCGACTTGTGTTGTTTCTTCAAGTTCATGGTTGGAGGATCAATTTACCAATCAGTTCATTGATTCCTCAGACAAGGGTAACCTTTTTAGGTTTCTAGAATAGATTCAGTGTCTATGACTCTGTCCTTATCAGACAAGAAAAGTTTAACATTGATATCAGCTTGTCAAAACCTTCAGTCGCAATCATTCCCTTTGGTAGCCTTATGCATGGAAATTTTAGGTCTTAGGACTGCCGCATCAGATGCGATCTCCTTTGCTCGTTTTCACATGCGACCTCTTCAGCTCTGTATGCTGAACCAATGGTGCAGGGATTACTCAAAGATATCTCAATTAATATCTTTAAACTGATTATACGACACTCTCTGACATGGTGGGCAGATCACCATCGTTTAGTTCAGGGGGCTTCTTTGTTCTTCCGACCTGGACTATAATCTCAACAGATGCAAGTCTTACAGGTTGGGGAGCTGTGTGGGGGTATCTGACGGCACAAGGGGTTTGGGAATCTCAGGAGGTGAGATTTCCGATCAATATTTTGGAACTCCGTGCAATTTCAGAGCTCTTCAGTCTTGGCCTCTTCTGAAGAGAGAGTTGTTCATTTGTTTTCAGATAGACAATGTCACAACTGTGGCATACATCAATCATCAAGGAGGGATTCACAGTCCTCTGGCTATGATAGAAGTATCTCGAATTTTGGTTTGGGCGGAATCCAGCTCCTGTCTAATCTCAGCGGTTCATATCCCAGGTATGGACAATTGGAAAGCGGATTATCTCAGTCGCCAAACGTTGCACCTGGGCGAATGGTCTTCACCCAGAGGTATTTCCTCAGATTGTTCAAATGTGGGAACTCCCAGAAATAGATCTGATGGCTTCTCATCTAAACAAGAAACTTCCCTGGTATCTGTCCGGATCCAGGGATCCTCGGGCGGAGGCAGTGGATGCATTATCTCTTCCTTACAAGTGTCATCCTGCCTATATCTTTCCGCCTCTAGTTCTTCTTCCAAGGGTATTCTCTAATATTCTAAAGGAATGCTCGTTTGTCCTGCTGGTAGTTCCAGCATGGCCTCACAGGTTTTGGTATGCGGATCTTGTCCGGATGGCCTCTTGCCAGCTGTGGACTCTTCTGTTAAGACCAGTCTTTCTGTCTCAAGGTTCTTTTTTCCATCAGGATCTCAAAACCTTAATTTTAAGGTGTGGAGTTTGAACGCTTGATTCTTGGTCAAAGAGGTTTCTCTGACTCTGTGATTGATACTATGTGACAGGCTCGTAAATCTGTATCTAGAGAGATATATTATAGAGTCTGGAAGACTTATATTTCTTCAGGATGGTTTAGATAAAGGTTTGTCCGCAAGTTTCTTGAAAGACAAATCTCTGCTCTTTCTGTTCTTTTTCACAGAAGGTTTGCTAATCTTCCTGATATTCATTGTTTTGTACAAGCTTTGGTTCGTATAAAACCTGTCATTAAGTCAATTTCTCCTCCTTGGAGTTTGAATTTGGTTCTGGGGGCTCTTCAAGCTTCTCCTTTTGAACCCATGCATTCTTTGGTCGTTATATTAATTTCTTGGAAAGTTTTGTTTCTTTTGGCCATCTCTTCTGCCAGAAGAGTCTCTGAATTATTTACTCTTTTTTGTGAGTCTCCTTTTCTGATTTTGCATCAGGATAAGGCGGTGCTGCGAACTTCTTTTGAATTTTTTACCTAAGGTTGTGAATTTTAACAACATTAGTAGAGAAATTGTGGTTCCTTCATTTTGTCCTAATCCTATGAATTCTAAGGAGAAATCATTGCATTCTTTAGATGCTGTTAGAGCTTTGTAATATTATGTTGAAGCTATTAAGTCTTTCCGAAAGACTTCTAGTCTATTTGTCATCTTTTCCGGTTCTAGAAAGGACCAGAAAGCTTCTGCCATTTCTTTGGCATCTTGGTTGAAATCTTTATTTCATCATGTCTATGTTGAGTCGGGTAACACTCCGCCTCAAAGGATTACAGCTCATTCTACTAGGTTAGTTTCTACTTCCTGGGCGTTTAAGAATGAAGCTTCGGTTGATCAGATTTGCAAAACAGCAACTTGGTCCTCTTTGCATACTTTTACTTAATTCTACCATTTTGATGTGTTTTCTTCTTCTGAAGCAGTTTTTAGTAGAAACGTACTTCAGGCAGTGGTTTCAGTTTGAATCTTCTGCTTATGTTTTTTCATTAAAATTTTATTCTGGGTGTGGATTATTTTCAGCAGGAATTGGCTGTCTTTATTTTATCCCTCCCTCTCTAGTGACTCTTGTGTGGAAAGATCCACATCTTGGGTAATCATTATCCCATACGTCACTAGCTCATGGACTCTTGCTAATTACATGAAAGAAAACATAATTTATGTAAGAACTTACCTGATAAATTAATTTCTTTCATATTAGCAAGAGTCCATGAGGCCCGCCCTTTTTTGTGGTGGTTTTGATTTTTTTGTATAAAGCACAATTATTCCAATTCCTTATTTTATATGCTTTCGCACTTTTTTCTTATCACCCCACTTCTTGGCTATTCGTTAAACTGAATTGTGGGTGTGGTGAGGGGTGTATTTATAGGCATTTTAAGGTTTGGGAAACTTTGCCCCTCCTGGTAGGAATGTATATCCCATACGTCACTAGCTCATGGACTCTTGCTAATATGAAAGAAATGAATTTATCAGGTAAGTTCTTACATAAATTATGTTTTTCTGTGACACTCTAAGCTATGGTTGGGCACTTTGTTTATAAAGTTCTAAATATATGTATTCAAACATTTATTTGCCTTGACTCAGAATGTTCAACATTCCTTATTTTCAGACAGTCAGTTTCATATTTGGGATAATGCATTTGAATTATTCATTTTTTCTTACCTTCAAAAATTTGACTCTTTTTTCCCTGTGGGCTGTTAGGCTCGCGGGGGCTGAAAATGCTTCATTTTATTGCGTCATTCTTGGCACGGACTTTTTTGGCGCAAAAAAATATTTTCCGTTTCCGGCGTCATACGTGTCGCCGGAAGTTGCGTCATTTTTTGACGTTATTTTGCGCCAAAAATGTCAGCCTTCCGGAAGGGGCGTCGCTTTTGTCTCCACATTATTTAAGTCTCATTTTTCATTGCTTCTGGTTGCTAGAAGCTTGTTCTTTGGCATTTTTTCCCATTCCTGAAACTGTCATTTAAGGAATTTGATCAATTTTGCTTTATATGTTGTTTTTTCTCTTACATATTGCAAGATGTCTCACGTTGCATCTGAGTCAGAAGATACTTCAGGAAAATCGCTGTCTAGTGCTGGACCTACCAAAGCTAAGTGTATCTGCTGTAAACTTTTGGTAGCTATTCCTCCGGCTGTTGTTTGTATTAATTGTCATGACAAACTTGTTAATGCAGATAATATTTCCTTTAGTAAAGTACCATTGCCTGTTGCAGTTCCTTCAACATCTAAGGTGCAGAATGTTCCTGATAACATAAGAGATTTTGTTTCTGAATCCATCAAGAAGGCTATGTCTGTTATTTCTCCTTCTAGTAAACATAAAAAATCTTTTAAAACTTCTCTCCATACAGATGAATTTTTAAATGAACATCATCATTCTGATTCTGATGATTCTTCTGGTTCAGAGGATTCTGTCTCAGAGATTGATGCTGATAAATCTTCATATTTATTTAAAATGGAATTTATTCGTTCTTTACTTAAAGAAGTACTAATTGCTTTAGAAATAGAGGATTCTGCTCCTCTTGATACTAATTCTAAACGTTTAGATAAGGTATTTAAATCTCCTGTGGTTATTCCAGAAGTTTTTCCTGTTCCTAATGCTATTTCTGAAGTAATTTTCAAAGAATGGGATAAATTGGGTAATTCATTTACTCCTTCTAAACGTTTTAAGCAATTATATCCTGTGCCGTCTGACAGATTAGAATTTTGGGACAAAATCCCTAGAGTTGATGGGGCTATTTCTACCCTTGCTAAACGTACTACTATTCCTACGTCAGATGGTACTTCGCTTAAGGATCCTTTAGATAGGAAAATTGAATCCTTTCTAAGAAAAGCTTATCTGTGTTCAGGTAATCTTCTTAGACCTGCTATATCATTGGCTGATGTTGCTGCAGCTTCAATTTTTTGGTTGGAAACTTTAGCGCAACAAGTAACAGATCATGATTCTCATAATATTATTCTTCTTCTTCAGCATGCTAATAATTTTATCTGTGATGCCATTTTTGATATTATTAGAGTTGATGTCAGGTTTATGTCTCTAGCTATTTTAGCTAGAAGAGCTTTATGGCTTAAGACTTGGAATGCTGATATGGCTTCTAAATCAGACATGTGCACGGCTAAAAAATTCGGTTCGTTTTCGGTTCGGATCGATTCGGACTTTTCGAATTTCGTTTCGGATCGAATCGGATTCGGCAAAATTTGAATAAATTCGTTTCGGATTTATTCGGATCCGAATAAATTCGTTTCGGATTTATTCGGATTCGGCTGAATTCGGTTCTATTCCGCTCCGAAATTCGGTATGTTTTTAGTACACTAACACCCATTTAGTACACTAAGTCACTAACACCCATAAACTACCTATGAACCACTAAACCGAGGCCCCCCCACATCGCAAACCCTATAATAACATTATTTAACCCCTAATCTGCCGATCGGATATCGCCGCAACCTACATTATAGCTATTAACCCCTAATCTGCTGTCCCTAACACCGCCGACCCCTACATTATAGTTATTAACCCCTAATCTGCCTCCCCCAACGTCGCCGTAATCTAACTACAAGTATTAACCCCTAATCTGCCGACCCGATATCGCCGCCTACATTATGGCTATTAACCCCTAATCTGCTGTCCCTAACACCGCCGACCCCTACATTATAGTTATTAACCCCTAATCTGCCCCCCCAACGTCGTCGCAATCTAACTACAAGTATTAACCCCTAATCTGCCGACCCGATATCGCCGCCTACATTATAGCTATTAACCCCTAATCTGGTGTCCCTAACACCGCCGACCCCTACATTATAGTTATTAACCCCTAATCTGCCTCCCCCCAACGTCGCCACAATCTAACTACAAGTATTAACCCCTAATCTGCCGACCGCAAATCGCCGCCACTATAATAAATGTATTAACCCCTAAACCGCCGCACTCCCGCCTCGCAAACACTATAATACATTTTATTAACCCCTAATCTGCCCTCCCTAACATCGCCGCCACCTACCTACAATTATTAACCCCTAATCTCCCGCCCCCAACGTCGCCGCTACTATAATAAGGTTATTAACCCCTAAACCTAAGTCTAACCCTAACACTAACACCCCCTAACTTAAATATAATTTAAATAAAACGAAATAAGTTTACTATAGTTAAATAAATGAATCCTATTTAAAACTAAAGACTTACCTGTAAAATAAACCCTAAGATAGCTGCAATATAACTAATAGTTACATTGTAGCTATTTTAGGATTTATTTTTATTTTACAGGCAACTTTGTATTTATTTTAACTAGGTACAATAGTTATTAAATAGTTAATAACTATTTAATAACTACCTAGCTAAAATAAATACAAATTTACCTGTAAAATAAATCCTAACCTAAGTTACAATTACACCTAACACTACACTATCATTAAATTAACTAAATATATGAATCATATTTAAAACAAAATACTTACCTGTAAAATAAACCCTAAGATAGCTGCAATATAACTAATAGTTACATTGTAGCTATTTTAGCATTTATATTTATTTTACAGGCAACTTTGTATTTATTTTAACTAGGTACAAAAGCTATTAAATAGTTATTGACTAATTAATAGCTACCTAGTTAAAATAATTACAAAATTACCTGTAAAATAAATCCTAACCTAAGTTACAATTAAACCTAACACTACACTGTCATTAAATAAATTAACTACAAGTACCTACAATTATCTACAATTAAATAAACTAAAGTACAAAAACCCCCCACTAAATTACAAAAAAAAACAAACACTAAATTACAAAAAATAAAAAAATATTACAAGAATTTTAAACTAATTACACCTAATCTAAGCCCCCTAATAAAATAACAAAGCCCCCCAAAATAAAAAAAATGCCCTACCCTATACTAAATTACAAAAGTTAACAGCTCTATTACCTTACCAGCCCTGAACAGGGCCCTTTGCGGGGCATGCCCCAAAGAAAACAGCTCTTTTGCCTGTAAAAAAAAACCACAATCCCCCCCCCCACATTACAACCCACCACCCACATACCCCTACTCTAACCCAAACCCCCCTTAAATAAACCTAACACTACCCCCCTGAAGATCTCCCTACCTTGAGTCGTGTTCACCCAGCCGGGCCGAAGTCTTCATCCGATGGGGCAGAAGAGGACATCCAGACCGGCAGAAGTCTTCATCCAAGCGGGGCAAGAAGAGGTCTTCCATCCATCATACAAGTACCAAAATACAAACAAACACTAAATTACAAAAAATAATAAAATATTACAATAATTTTAAACTAATTACACCTAATCTAAGCCCCCGACTAGCTATTAATATAGCTTCAATATAACTAATAGTTACATTGTAGCTATTTTAGGATTTATATTTATTTTACAGGAAACTTTGTATTTATTTTAACTAGGTACAATAGCTATTAAATAGTTAATAACTATTTAATAACTACCTAGCTAAAATAAATACAAATTTACCTGTAAAATAAATCATAACCTAAGTTACAATTACACCTAACACTACACTATCATTAAATTAACTAAATAAATGAATCCTATATAAAACTAAAGACTTACCTGTAAAATAAACCCTAATATAGCTGCAATATAACTAATAGTTACATTGTAGCTATTTTAGCATTTATATTTATTGTACAGGCAACTTTGTATTTATTTTAACTAGGTTCAATAGCTATTAAATAGATATTGGCTATTTAATAGGTACCTAGTTAAAATAATTACAAAATTACCTGTAAAATAAATCCTAACCTAAGTTACAATTAAACCTAACACTACACTATCATTAAATAAATTAACTACAAGTACCTACAATTAAATACAATTTAAAAAACTAAACTAAAGTACAAAAACCCCCCCACTAAATTACAAAAAATAAAAAAATATTACAAGAATTTTAAACTAATTACACCTAATCTAAGCCCCCTAATAAAATAACAAAGCCCCCCAAAATAAAAAAAAATGCCCTATACTAAATTACAAAAGTTAACAGCTCTATTACCTTACCAGCCCTGAACAGGGCCTTTTGCGGGGCATGCCCCAAAGAAAACAGCTCTTTTGCCTGTAAAAAAATACACAATACCCCCCCCACATTACAACCCACCACCCACATACCCCTACTCTAACCCAACCCCCCCTTAAATAAACCTAACACTACCCCCCTGAAGATCTCCCTACCTTGAGTCGTGTTCACCCAGCCGGGCCGAAGTCTTCATCCGATGGGGCAGAAGAGGACATCCAGACTGGCAGAAGTCTTCATCCAAGCGGGGCAAGAAGAGGTCTTCCATCCATCAGAAAAGTACAAAAAAACAAACAAACACTAAATTAGCAAGAATAATAAAATATTACAATAATTTTAAACTAATTACACCTAATCTAAGCCCCCTACTAGCTATTAATATAGCTACAATATAACTAATAGTTACATTGTAGCTATTTTAGGATTTATATTTATTTTACAGGCAACTTTGTATTTATTTTAACTAGGTACAATAGCTATTAAATAGTTAATAACTACCTAGCTAAAATAAATACAAATTTACCTGTAAAATAAACCCTAACCTAAGTTACAATTACACCTAACACTACACTGTCATTAAATTAACTAAATAAATGAATCCTATATAAAACTAAATACTTACCTGTAAAATAAACCCTAATATAGCTACAATATAACTAATAGTTACATTGTAGCTATTTTAGCATTTATATTTATTTTACAGGCAACTTTGTATTTATTTTAACTAGGTACAATAGCTATTAAATAGATATTTACTGTTTAATAGCTACCTAGTTAAAATAATTACAAAATTACCTGTAAAATAAATCCTAACCTAAGTTACTATTAAACCTAACACTACACTATCATTAAATAAATTAACTACAAGTACCTACAATTAAATACAATGAAATAAACTAAACTAAAGTACAAAAAAAACAAACACTAAATTACAAAAAATAAAAAAAATTACAAGAATTTTAAACTAATTACACCTAATCTAAGCCCCCTAATAAAATAACAAAGCCCCCCAAAATAAAAAAAAATGCCCTACCCTATACTAAATTACAAACGTAATCAGCTCTATTACCTTACCAGCCCTGAACAGGGCCTTTTGCGGGGCATGCCCCAAAGAAAACAGCTCTTTTGCCTGTAAAAAAAAACACAATACCCCCCCCCACATTACAACCCACCACCCACATACCCCTACTCTAACCCAAACCCCCCTTAAATAAACCTAACACTACCCCCCTGAAGATCTCTCTACTGTGTCTTCACCCAGCGGGCCGAAGTCTTCATCCGATCGGGCAGAAGAGGACATCCAGACCGGCAGAAGTCTTCATCCAAGCGGGGCAAGAAGAGGTCTTCCATCCATCAGAAGTCTTGATCCAGGCGGCATCTTCTCTGTTCATCCATCCGGAGCGGAGCGGCAGCATCCTGAAGACATCCCACGCAGAGCATCCTCTTCTTTCTTGATCCGACGACTAGGTGACTGTACCTTTAAGTGACGTCATCCAAGATGGCGTCCCTTGAATTCCGATTGGCTGATAGGATTCTATCAGCCAATCGGAATTAAGGTAGGAAAAATCTGATTGGCTGATTCAATCAGCCAATCAGATTCAAGTTCAATCCGATTGGCTGATCCAATCAGCCAATCAGATTGAGCTCGCATTCTATTGGCTGATCGGAACAGCCAATAGAATGCGAGGTCAATCTGATTGGCTGATTCCATCAGCCAATCGGATTGAACTTGAATCTGATTGGCTGATTGAATCAGCCAATCAGATTTTTCCTACCTTAATTCCGATTGGCTGATAGAATCCTATCAGCCAATCGGAATTCAAGGGACGCCATCTTGGATGACGTCACTTAAAGGTACAGTCACCTAGTCGTCGGATCAAGAAAGAAGAGGATGCTCTGCGTGGGATGTCTTCAGGATGCTGCCGCTCCACTCCGGATGGATGAACAGAGAAGATGCCGCCTGGATCAAGACTTCTGATGGATGGAAGACCTCTTCTTGCCCCGCTTGGATGAAGACTTCTGCCGGTCTGGATGTCCTCTTCTGCCCGATCGGATGAAGACTTCGGCCCACTGGGTGAAGACACGGTAGAGAGATCTTCAGGGGGGTAGTGTTAGGTTTATTTAAGGGGGGTTTGGGTTAGAGTAGGGGTATGTGGGTGGTGGGTTGTAATGTGGGGGGGGGTATTGTGTTTTTTTTTACAGGCAAAAGAGCTGTTTTCTTTGGGGCATGCCCCGCAAAAGGCCCTGTTCAGGGCTGGTAAGGTAATAAAGCTGATTACTTTTGTAATTTAGTATAGGGTAGGGCATTTTTTTTATTTTGGGGGGCTTTGTTATTTTATTAGGGGGCTTAGATTAGGTGTAATTAGTTTAAAATTCTTGTAATTTTTTTTATTTTTTGTACTTTAGTTTAGTTTATTTCATTGTATTTAATTGTAGGTACTTGTAGTTAATTTATTTAATGATAGTGTAGTGTTAGGTTTAATAGTAACTTAGGTTAGGATTTATTTTACAGGTAATTTTGTAATTATTTTAACTAGGTAGCTATTAAACAGTAAATATCTATTTAATAGCTATTGTACCTAGTTAAAATAAATACAAAGTTGCCTGTAAAATAAATATAAATGCTAAAATAGCTACAATGTAACTATTAGTTATATTGTAGCTATATTAGGGTTTATTTTACAGGTAAGTATTTAGTTTTATATAGGATTAATTTATTTAGTTAATTTAATGACAGTGTAGTGTTAGGTGTAATTGTAACTTAGGTTAGGGTTTATTTTACAGGTAAATTTGTATTTATTTTAGCTAGGTAGTTATTAAATATTTATTAACTATTTAATAGCTATTGTACCTAGTTAAAATAAATACAAAGTTGCCTGTAAAATAAATATAAATCCTAAAATAGCTACAATGTAACTATTAGTTATATTGTAGCTATATTAATAGCTAGTAGGGGGCTTAGATTAGGTGTAATTAGTTTAAAATTATTGTAATATTTTATTATTTTTGCTAATTTAGTGTTTGTTTGTTTTTTTGTACTTTTCTGATGGATTGAAGACCTCTTCTTGCCCCGCTTGGATGAAGACTTCTGCCGGTCTGGATGTCCTCTTCTGCCCCATCGGATGAAGACTTCGGCCCGGCTGGGTGAACACGACTCAAGGTAGGGAGATCTTCAGGGGGGTAGTGTTAGGTTTATTTAAGGGGGGTTTGGGTTAGAGTAGGGGTATGTGGGTGGTGGGTTGTAATGTGGGGGGGGGGATTGTGTTTTTTTTTTTTTTACAGGCAAAAGAGCTGTTTTCTTTGGGGCATGCCCCGCAAAGGGCCCTGTTCAGGGCTGGTAAGGTAATAGAGCTGTTAACTTTTGTAATTTAGTATAGGGTAGGGCATTTTTTTTTTATTTTGGGGGGCTTTGTTATTTTATTAGGGGGCTTAGATTAGGTGTAATTAGTTTAAAATTCTTGTAATATTTTTTTATTTTTTGTAATTTAGTGGGGGGGGGGTTTGTACTTTAGTTTAGTTTTTTTAATTGTATTTAATTGTAGGTACTTGTAGTTAATTTATTTAATGATAGTGTAGTGTTAGGTTTAATTGTAACTTAGGTTAGGATTTATTTTACAGGTAATTTTGTAATTATTTTAACTAGGTAGCTATTAAATAGTCAATATCTATTTAATAGCTATTGAACCTAGTTAAAATGAATACAAAGTTGCCTGTACAATAAATATAAATGCTAAAATAGCTACAATGTAACTATTAGTTATATTGCAGCTATATTAGGGTTTATTTTACAGGTAAGTCTTTAGTTTTATATAGGATTCATTTATTTAGTTAATTTAATGATAGTGTAGTGTTAGGTGTAATTGTAACTTAGGTTATGATTTATTTTACAGGTAAATTTGTATTTATTTTAGCTATATAGTTATTAAATAGTTATTAACTATTTAATAACTATTGTACCTAGTTAAAATAAATACAAAGTTGCCTGTAAAATACATATAAATCCTAAAATAGCTACAATGTAACTATTAGTTATATTGAAGCTATATTAATAGCTAGTAGGGGGCTTAGATTAGGTGTAATTAGTTTAAAATTATTGTAATATTTTATTATTTTTGGTAATTTAGTGTTTGTTTGTATTTTGGTACTTGTATGATGGATGGAAGACCTCTTCTTGCCCCGCTTGGATGAAGACTTCTGCCGGTCTGGATGTCCTCTTCTGCCCCATCGGATGAAGACTTCGGCCCGGCTGGGTGAACACGACTCAAGGTAGGGAGATCTTCAGGGGGGTAGTGTTAGGTTTATTTAAGGGGGGTTTGGGTTAGAGTAGGGGTATGTGGGTGGTGGGTTGTAATGTGGGGGGGGGATTGTGTTTTTTTTTTACAGGCAAAAGAGCTGTTTTCTTTGGGGCATGCCCCGCAAAGGGCCCTGTTCAGGGCTGGTAAGGTAATAGAGCTGTTAACTTTTGTAATTTAGTATAGGGTAGGGCATTTTTTTTTATTTTGGGGGGCTTTGTTATTTTATTAGGGGGCTTAGATTAGGTGTAATTAGTTTAAAATTCTTGTAATATTTTTTTATTTTTTGTAATTTAGTGGTTTTTTATTTTTTGTAATTTAGTGGGGGGGTTTTGTACTTTAGTTTATTTAATTGTAGATAATTGTAGGTACTTGTAGTTAATTTATTTAATGATAGTGTAGTGTTAGGTTTTATTGTAACTTAGTTTAGGATTTATTTTACAGGTAATTTTGTAATTATTTTAACTAGGTAGCTATTAATTAGTCAATAACTATTTAATAGCTATTGTACCTAGTTAAAATAAATACAAAGTTGCCTGTAAAATAAATATAAATGCTAAAATAGCTACAATGTAACTATTAGTTATATTGCAGCTATATTAGGGTTTATTTTACAGGTAAGTATTTAGTTTTAAATATGAGTCATTTATTTAATTAATTAAATGATAGTGTAGTGTTAGGTGTAATTGTAACTTAGGTTAGGATTTATTTTACAGGTAAATTTGTATTTATTTTAGCTAGGTAGTTATTAAATAGTTATTAACTATTTAATAACTATTGTACCTAGTTAAAATAAATACAAAGTTGCCTGTAAAATAAAAATAAATCCTAAAATAGCTACAATGTAACTATTAGTTATATTGCAGCTATCTTAGGGTTTATTTTACAGTTAAGTCTTTAGTTTTAAATAGGATTCATTTATTTAACTATAGTAAATTTATTTCGTTTTATTTAAATTATATTTAAGTTAGGGGGTGTTAGTGTTAGGGTTAGACTTAGGTTTAGGGGTTAATAACCTTATTATAGTAGCGGTGACGGTGCGGGCGTGAGGTTAGGGGTTAATAATTGTAGGTAGGTGGCGGCGATGTTAGGGAGGGCAGATTAGGGGTTAATAAAATGTATTATAGTGTTTGCGAGGCGGGAGTGCGGCGGTTTAGGGGTTAATACATTTATTATAGTGGCGGCGATTTGCGGTCGGCAGATTAGGGGTTAATACTTGTAGTTAGATTGCGGCGACGTTGGGGGAGGCAGATTAGGGGTTAATAACTATAATGTAGGGGTCGGCGGTGTTAGGGACAGCAGATTAGGGGTTAATAGTTATAATGTAGGTGGCGGCGATATCGGGTCGGCAGATTAGGGGTTAATACTTGTAGTTAGATTGCGGCGACGTTGGGGGAGGCAGATTAGGGGTTAATAACTATAATGTAGGGGTCGGCGGTGTTAGGGACAGCAGATTAGGGGTTAATAGTTATAATGTAGGTGGCGGCGATATCGGGTCGGCAGATTAGGGGTTAATACTTGTAGTTAGATTGCGGCGACGTTGGGGGGGCAGATTAGGGGTTAATAACTATAATGTAGGGGTCGGCGGTGTTAGGGACAGCAGATTAGGGGTTAATAGTTATAATGTAGGTGGCGGCGATATCGGGTCGGCAGATTAGGGGTTAATACTTGTAGTTAGATTGCGGCGACGTTGGGGGGGCAGATTAGGGGTTAATAACTATAATGTAGGGGTCGGCGGTGTTAGGGACAGCAGATTAGGGGTTAATAGTTATAATGTAGGTGGCGGCGATATTCGGTCGGCAGATTAGGGGTTAATAAAATAATGCAGGTGTCAGCGATAGCGGAGGCAGCAGATTAGGGGTTAATAAGTGTCAGATTAGGGGTGTTTAGAGACTCGGGGTACATGTTAGGGTGTTAGGTGCAGACTTAGTGTTTCCCCATAGGAAACAATGGGGCTGCGGTGTTAGTTTTTTTTCAGCCGAAACTCCCATTGTTTCCTATGGGGAAATGCCGAATTTTAACGAGCTAATTCGGATTTATTCGGAGATACGGCAGCTATTTCGGATTCATTCGGTAGATTCGGAAGTATTTTAATTCGGAGATCCGAATCTCCGAATTTACCGAATTTACCGAATTTCCGAATTAATCCGAAACGAACCGCACATGTCTATTCTAAATCAACTCTACTTTCCATTTCTTTCCAGGGTAACAAATTATTTGGTTCTCAGTTGGATTCTATTATCTCAACTGTTACTGGTGGGAAAGGAACTTTTTTACCACAGGATAAAAAATCTAAGGGTAAAAACAGGGCTAATAATCGTTTTCGTTCCTTTCGTTTCAACAAAGAACAAAAGCCTGATCCTTCATCCTCAGGAGCAGTTTCAGTTTGGAAACCATCTCCAGTCTGGAATAAATCCAAGCCTGCTAGAAAGGCAAAGCCTGCTTCTAAGTCCACATGAAGGTGCGGCCCTCATTCCAGCTCAGCTGGTAGGGGGCAGGTTACGTTTTTTCAAAGAAATTTGGTTCAATTCTGTTCACAATCTTTGGATTCAGAAGGGTACAGAATTGGTTTCAAGATGAGACCTCCTGCAAAGAGATTTTTTCTTTCCCGTGTCCCAGTAAATCCAGTGAAAGCTCAAGCATTTCTGAATTGTGTTTCAGATCTAGAGTTGACTGGAGTAATTATGCCAGTTCCAGTTCCGGAACAGGGGATGGGGTTTTATTCAAATCTCTTCATTGTACCAAAGAAGGAGAATTCCTTCAGACCAGTTCTGGATCTAAAAATATTGAATCGTTATGTAAGGATACCTACGTTCAAAATGGTAACTGTAAGGACTATCTTGCCTTTTGTTCAGCAAGGGCATTATATGTCCACAATAGATTTACAGGATGCATATCTGCATATTCCGATTCATCCAGATCATTAACAGTTCCTGAGATTCTCTTTTCTGGACAAGCATTACCAGTTTGTGGCCCTGCCGTTTGGCCTAGCTACAGCTCCAAGAATTTTTACAAAGGTTCTCGGTGCCCTTCTGTCTGTAATCAGAGAACAGGGTATTGTGGTATTTCCTTATTTGGACGATATCTTGGTACTTGCTCAGTCTTTACATTTAGCAGAATCTCATACGAATCGACTTGTGTTGTTTCTTCAAGATCATGGTTGGAGGATCAATTCACCAAAAAGTTAATTGATTCCTCAGACAAGGGTGACCTTTCTGGGTTTCCAGATAGATTCAGTGTCCATGACTCTGTCTTTAACAGACAACAGACGTCTAAAATTGATTTCAGCTTGTCGAAACCTTCAGTCACAATCATTCCCTTCGGTAGCCTTATGCATGGAAATTCTAGGTCTTATGACTGCTGCATCGGACGCGATCCCCTTTGCTCGTTTTCACATGCGACCTCTTCAGCTCTGTATGCTGAATCAATGGTGCAAGGATTACACAAAGATATCTCAAATAATATCTTTAAAACCGATTGTACGACACTCTCTAACGTGGTGGACAGATCACCATCGTTTAATTCAGGGGGCTTCTTTTGTGCTTCCGACCTGGACTGTATTTTCAACAGATGCAAGTCTCACGGGTTGGGGAGCTGTGTAGGGATCTCTGACGGCACAAGGAGTTTGGGAATCTCAGGAGGTGAGATTACCGATCAATATTTTGGAACTTCGTGCAATTTTCAGAGCTCTTCAGTTTTGGCCTCTTCTGAAGAGAGAATCGTTCATTTGTTTTCAGACTCACAGTCCTCTGGCTATGAAAGAAGTATCTCGAATTCTGGTTTGGGCGGAATCCAGCTCCTGTCTAATCTCTGCGGTTCATATCCCAGGTATAGACAATTGGGAAGCGGATTATCTCAGTCGCCAAACGTTGCATCTGGGCGAATGGTCTCTTCACCCAGAGGTATTTCTTCAGATTGTTCAAATGTGGGAACTTCCAGAAATAGATCTGATGGCGTCTCATCTAAACAAGAAACTTCCCAGGTATCTGTCCAGATCCCGGGATCCTCAGGCGGAGGCAGTGGATGCATTATCACTTCCTTGGAAGTATCATCCTGCCTATATCTTTCCGCCTCTAGTTCTTCTTCCAAGAGTAATCTCCAAGATTCTGAAGGAATGCTCGTTTGTTCTGCTGGTAGCTCCGGCATGGCCTCACAGGTTTTGGTATGCGGATCTGGTCCGGATGGCCTCTTGCCAACCGTGGACTCTTCCGTTAAGACCAGACCTTCTGTCACAAGGTCCTTTTTTCCATCAGGATCTGAAATCCTTAAATTTAAAGGTATGGAGATTGAACGCTTGATTCTTGGTCAAAGAGGTTTCTCTGACTCTGTGATTAATACTATGTTACAGGCGCGTAAATCTGTATCTAGAGAGATATATTATAGAGTCTGGAAGACTTATATTTCTTGGTGTCTTTCTCATCATTTTTCTTGGCATTCTTTTAGAATACCGAGAATTTTACAGTTTCTTCAGGATGGTTTAGATAAGGGTTTGTCCGCAAGTTCCTTGAAAGGTCAAATCTCTGCTCTTTCTGTTCTTTTTCACAGAAAGATTGCTATTCTTCCTGATATTCATTGTTTTGTACAAGCTTTGGTTCGTATAAAACCTGTCATTAAGTCAATTTCTCCTCCTTGGAGTTTGAATTTGGTTCTGGGGGCTCTTCAAGCTCCTCCGTTTGAACCTATGCATTCATTGGATATTAAATTACTTTCTTGGAAAGTTTTGTTCCTTTTGGCAATCTCTTCTGCCAGAAGAGTTTCTGAATTATCTGCTCTTTCTTGTGAGTCTCCTTTTCTGATTTTTCATCAGGATAAGGCGGTGTTGCGAACTTCTTTTGATTTTTTACCTAAAGTTGTGAATTCCAACAACATTAGTAGAGAAATTGTGGTTCCTTCATTATGTCCTAATCCTAAGAATTCTAAGGAGAAATCGTTGCATTCTTTGGATGTTGTTAGAGCTTTGAAATATTATGTTGAAGCTACTAAGTCTTTCCGTAAGACTTCTAGTCTATTTGTTATCTTTTCCGGTTCTAGAAAAGGCCAGAAAGCTTAAAAAGGCCTGAGGATAAATAAGTGTAACGGGTGTGTAATCAATGTTTTTTTCTATTTCACGGTTGCAAATAATGATCTGTGGGTTTCTAAAAGCAATGCCTTTACTGTAATCTTTTATTCAAAAGGATGACATATCTCCTCTTTCATGCTTTTGTTTTGGTTGAGGCTCCGGGACCCTCTTATTAAAAATGCCTGAGGATAAATAAGTGTAACTGGTGTCTAATGAATGTTTTTTTCTATTTCCCGGGTCATATAAATGATCTCTGGGATTCTAAAATCAGTGCCTTTCCTGTAATCTATTATTCAAAAGGATGACATATCTCGTCTTTCATGCTGTTGTTTCGGTTGAGGCTCCGGGACCCTCTTATTAAAAATGCCTGAGGATAAATAAGTGTAAAGGGTGTCTAATGAATGTTTTTTTCTATTTCCCGGGTCATATAAATGATCTCTGGGATTCTAAAATCAATGCCTTTCCTGTAATCTATTATTCAAAAGGATGACATATGTCCTCTTTCATGCTGTTGTTTCGGTTGAGGCTCCGGGACCCTCGTATTAAAAAGGCCTGAGGATAAATAAGTGTAACGGGTGTGTAATCAATGTTTTTTTCTATTTCACGGTTGCAAATAATGATCTGTGGGTTTCTAAAATCAATGCCTTTACTGTAATCTTTTATTCAAAAGGATGACATATCTCCTCTTTCATGCTGTTGTTTCGGTTGAGGCTCTGGGACCCTTGTATTAAAAAGGCCTGAGGATAAATAAGTGTAACGGGTGTGTAATCAATGTTTTTTTCTATTTCACGGTTGGAAATAATGATCTGTGGGTTTCTAAAAGCAATGCCTTTACTGTAATCTTTTTTTTTTTGTTTTTTTGTTTTCAAAAGAGCTTTATTCAAGTATAATAAGCATACAAAATAAAAAGCGATCTTACAAGATAAAAACTGTAAAAGTACAAAGCAAAATAACCTGTACAGCGTGTCACAGTCAATAAAATTACAACTTGAATCAGTGCGTTAAAGGTAAGTTTACATATAGCCAATGATGTCCCACTGGATCCCTGGCGGTGTTAGCAAGTCCACAGCCATATTTTTTTTTTTTTTTTTTATTATTATTATATACCCCATGGGTTGCACATAATATCACTCCTGAGAATGGCGTATAATATAAGTCCAATAAACTTCTATCCAGTCCAGGTTCAGTGAACTTAAATTCCTATTGCATTATACCTTAAGAAATTTAGAAGAACTGCGTGACCGCAAAAGAATTTACAAATCTTAACATATTTTCTACCGTGAGGGCCACTATGCACTACTGTTTTGGGCACCATCGATATACCTTCTAATACATATATATCACATATTATATACTATCTTTCACACTTTCAATAAAGATCAATTGCCTACTACCTCTAAACCATACATATACTGCTCCCATAGAAATAACATATCATGGTACAAAGTCAAATTTCCTATTTTAAGATAATGTAACCTTTCTAATATTAAGGTGTGCTTCACTAGATCACGCCAATCACTAAGTGTAGGTGCATGTGCCTTCTTCCAGGCTCTGGCTATGAGCCTTTTTGCTGCATTTATTAGTATTTGATAAAGGTTTCTCCTAATCCTACATGAGATCTCCGTATTAGCATTGAACAAGACACCCTCCGGTGACAGTGTCCGATCAATACCAATCGTTTTGCGAATCTGGTTATGTATTTGTACCCAAAATATGTGTATTACTCTGCATTCCCACCATATGTGGTACATGGTACCTTCCTGCCCGCAACCCCTCCAGCATTTGCCACTGGCATTTTTAAACATGTGTTTTAGCTTGCCTGGCGTTAGGTACCACCTAGTGAGGATTTTGGTATTGGTTTCAAGTGCTGTTGATGAGTGTGCTGATTTGGCTGTTGCCTGAAACCATGTATCCCACTGTTTACAAGAAAACCCTCTGCCCATCTCAGCCTCCCATTTAGATATGTAGTTCGGTTTGGCCGGAAGACTTGACTTAAGGACTATCCTATACATTGTGGAGATCACTCCCTTAGGGTGTTGGTGTGATATGCATAGATTTTCAAATATCGTGAGTGGCCTGAGCAAATCTTGCTTGCATTTGTGCATAGCTAGGAAATGGCGTACTTGATGGTATCTCAACCAGGATTGGAAAAAAGTGTAGCCTTGTGTTAGTAGGGCGTCTCTCTGTGCTAATCTTCCTTTTTCTAATAACAGATATATAGGGATATGATCCAGTAGTTTAGATGCTTGATCTACTTTCAATTTCATCCCTGACCAACCATGTAGGAATTCCTCATTTGGATCAAGTATTGTTAGAGGGGAGTAAATGGATGTTATGTGTTTGTGTTTGTTACGTAATTTTAACCAGTCAGACCAGGTTTCCTTGATAATTGGGTAAGCTTCCATTTTTTCTATAGGTGGTTTTTGAGGAGCCCAACACATCCCACCTATGTGTGGGACCCCCAGCAGTTGAGATTCTAGATGGACACTTCTCTTATAAGAGTTGCCCCCCTGTCTGCACCATTCTACTACTTTATTTGCGGCGATTTTCAATTTATAAAAGTGCAAATTAGGAACCCCCAATCCCCCTTCTTCCCTGTGCCTGTAAAGCGTGGTCTTAGCTAGGCGCGGGGGCTTCCTATCCCAAATATAAGTGTCTATAATCACTTGTAGCTTGTTGATGTCTGCTGACACTCCCGATATGGGCAATGCTTGCATGACATACAGTGCTTTTGGTAATAATGTCATTTTGGCAGCGGCAATTCTGCCCAGCCAGGAAATATGTATTTTCGGTAGCCAAGAAGATACCAAATGTTCGAATTCCCCTATCAATCGGCCATAATTTAGTTTCCGTAGGGAAATAGGGTCCTGTGTCAAAAATATCCCCAAATATTTTAATGCTTGACTCTGAATTTTATAGGGGAACATATGTTTAATTTCTAATATTTCTGAGTCTGCGAGGTTTATTGGATATAATTCCGATTTGTTAATATTTATCAAGAAATTTGATACTGCCCCAAATGTCTCCAGTTCACTTTGGATGTGTGGAAGAGAGAGTAGTGGTTCAGCTATTGTCAGGAGAATAACGTCAGCGAACGTTGCCAACTTATAAGTTTGGTCTTGTATAGTAATACCCTTTATTCCCGAATGTTCACGTAATTTTGTGGCCAATGGTTCTAATGATAGTATAAAAAGGATGGGGGAGAGCGGGCAACCCTGCCTCGTCCCATTCCTGATTTCGAGGTGCTCAGACAGAGTCCCATTAACCCGTATCTGGGCCGATGGGGTAGAATATAGAGCGAAAATTTTTGAAATAATTGTTTTGGGGAAGCCGAATTTTTGAAGGGTTGTTAATAAAAAGGTCCAATCTAATCTATCAAATGCTTTTTCAGCATCAGTTGATAGGTAAATTGCAGGAATTTTGAATTTTTTAATGTAGTCCAATAAGTTTAATACTTTTCCAATATTATCTTTGGCCTCTCTCTCTGGGACAAAGCCAACTTGATCGTGATGTATTAGTTTTGGGAGAACTTTATTTATCCTATTTGCTATTATTTTGGAATATAATTTGATATCTACATTTAACAAGGAGATTGGCCTGAAATTAGCTGGGGTCTCTGGCTTTTTGCCGGGTTTAGGGAGTTCTGAGATATGGGCCTGTAGCATTGTGTCAGGGAAAACTACAGTGACAGATATTTGATTGAAAAGGGTAAGTAAATGTGGGATGAGTTGGGTCTTGAAAACTTTATAATACCTATTACTGAGACCATCTGGTCCTGGGGCCTTATCCGGTTTTAATTCTTTAATAGCTTCTATTATCTCCTTACTGTAAATCTGTGCTTCCATTACCCTACTTTCATCTTCTGTGAGTTTAGGGAGATTTATACCCTCTAAGTATCTTTCACACTCTGACTGGTGGTTATTTGGTGATCTGTTGGGAAACAAATTATATAGTCTGTGGTAGAACTTCCTGAAGGAGTCCCCAATGGATTTTGTGTCCTCAATATTAGTATTTTGTGGTGATTTGAGTGAGTGAATGTAGGAGTTTGTACGTTGCTGCTTTAGTGTTCTAGCTAATAGCTTCCCCGATCTATTTCCCTCACCATAGCATTTTTGTTGTATGTGCAATTGACTTCTCTGTGACTCGAGTTGCAAGTGCTTATTTAGGTTTTCCCTTTTATGTTGTAGAATCCTAGCCAGTTCCTGATCCCTAGGATGTAGTTTCAATGACATATCAGCCTCAGATACTTCTTGTGCCAATTTAACATATTCTGCAAGGGCTTGTTTGCGTTTATATGCTTGTAATTTGATAAATTCGCCTCTGATATAAGCTTTATGTGCTTCCCACACTGTCGCGGGGCTGATGTCTGGTGTGTTATTAATAGTAAAATAGCTATCTAGAAACTCCGCGAATGATTCCACCACTTTTGAGTCAGCCAACAACACATTCCACTAAAGAGTGGTCTGACCATGTTGTATGTTTGATATTTACATGTTTAACTAATGAAAGCGCAAGATGATCTACTAGGATGTAGTCCAGTCTTGAGTAACTTTTTTGTGGGTTTGAAAAGAAGGTGTAATCTCTAGTTTGTGGATGAGTGTAACGCCATGTATCATGTAGTGTCAAAGCTCTAATGTCTTTCCAAATAGAATGAAGCATTTTTTGGTTCTGTCGAACATTGGGGTTAGAGCTGTCTAGTTGAGGTTCGAGAGGGGTGTTAAGATCTCCAGCTGCAATTAAGGGGCCTTTGGCTAGGACTGTAATCCTATCTGAGATTTGTGAAACAAAACGGTCCTGTCTCACATTGGGAGCGTATAGGTTGACAATAGTCACAGGTCTACCAAACATCAGGCCCATAATTCCCAAGAATCTCCCTTCCTTATCCTTATCTATTTTTTGGGGTTTAAATGGAATTGATTTGTGCACCAAAATGCTAACCCCATTAATTTTTTTGGTGGAGTTCGTACTGTGAAAATGTTGCGGATATTGAGTTGAAAAAAACCTAGGTATCTTACCCATCTTAAAATGTGTTTCCTGCAGTAAGAGGATTTTCCCTCCTCTCCTATACAGGTCTCTGATAGCCATATTCCGCTTATTAGGGCAATTGAAACCTTTTACATTTTGAGTAATTATATGTATATTGGGTGTATTAGTTTCTGTCATCCAGAGTGTTGAAGCTATGTGTTGATAGTCCTAAGCTATGTGGCAATGTTGTAAATGATTTACAGTGATATTTAGCCCAGAGTACATGTCTAAAATTAAAGTGGCCCCCACGGCAGCAACTAAAAAAATAAGCAAAATAAAATTCAAACAAAATAAGTATTGCACAACTGGTGCAGATGAAAATAGCTATAACTAGCATTCTTTTAAGGGGAGAATACAAAACCCCTATTTGGGCATGAGATAGATATTACCTCAGGCTTGCACCGTGGTGCACCCTGGGTGTTGCTTAGTGAGTGCGCCTGTAAACATTTGGACATAAGATATGCTACATCTCGCTTTGCAGATTAAACATTGTAGACCTTCATACGTTACATTCAAATAAACACGTGATTCCTACCATTACAGTATTCAAATATTTACTTTACAATGTAATTTCTACTTAGTTCAAAGGCAATAATCATATCTTATTTACACGGCATGTCTCACCTCTCTTCATCCACAAGAACTCTTGTCCGTCAATCAGTGTGACCATACCCCATCAGAATTCCATCCGTGAGATCATCCCGCCCTGGCCCACCCCACCTTTAATTCACAGAGTGGGCCAGTGCAGACGACCCCCAGATCACAAATACTGCTGTATCAACTGCAACCTTTACCCTCTAGACTCAATTAAATTCAGTCCCACAGCAGAGAAAAAGAGAGAAAAGTTCACTTTCCTGAAGTTGTTGCAGAGTCCACTTTTTGAATGTCTTTATTGACCAACTTTGCTGGGATTCTCTTCCACTCCGATCTCTGTGGTAGAGGTGGGGCCATATGGGGTCTCTCCCCTCTTCTTTCACTGATCTCATCCTGCTGAGGCATGGTGGTGATTTCCAGGTCCTTACAGACCTTCTGTATATCCTCTGTTGTATTGCAGATTAATCTTCTTCCCTTCCATGGGATTTGCAGATTGAAAGGGTGGCCCCATCTGTATGGGATATTACGCTGTCTCAGTGTGGTGGTAAAGAATCTAAATTCACGTCTCTTCTGTAATGTTCTTGGAGTCAAATCTTCAAATAACTGAATTGGGTCAGCCCTGAACTTAAGAGGGTATTTCTGTCGTGCTTTTTTCATTATCTCCTCTTTGATTTGATAACTAGTAATCTTGACAATTACATCTCTTGGGGGCTGGTCGCCCAGAGGTTTTGCTCGCAAGGCCCGGTGGAACCTATCCAGTGCTATCGTGGCTTCTGAGTCCACTCCCAAGACAAGAGTAAACACTCCTTGTAGGTAGTCTTCCAGATCTGCTGGTAGGACGGTCTCTGGGATTCCTCTGATTCAAATGTTACTACGACGACTACGGTTTTCCAAGTCATCCAGCTTGTTCTCCATTTGTAAAAGTTGCTCATCTTGAGAGGCCACCTTAGACCTGAGAAAGAGTACATTGGAATCGGTGAGGGCATTATTGTCTTCTAATTTTTCTACTCTCTGGCCCATATCTGAAAGTTCCTTTTTAATCTCAGAGATTTCCTCCCTTATGCATTGTTTAACTTGGCCAATTAGGTTGGAAAAGTCCTTTTTTGAGGGCAAAGAATTCAGCAGGGCTCTAGGAACTGAGATAGCATCTTCTGAACTCTCTCCCTCAGATTCAGATGAGGCCGAGGAAGCATCTCCTCTGGCCTCGCTTGTAGCTGTTAGCACTTTCCCAGGTGTCTCTATGTGCTTGAAAAAATTATTTACAGAAGGATTTGTTGTTGTCCGTTTTTTAGCGCCTTTGTCTGGCTTACTTCCCTTTTTGGGAGACATTTTAACTCCTGTGTAAAAGAGATCGGTACTTGATATCTTGATAGAAAGGGCAAGATGCGGTATCAATCAACTGCTGGCAGATTGATTAAACTAGATCTGCCACTCTTGTCGCTAGTGTCAGTGTCTCTACAGAACATATATTTATCACCAGCTGTAAGTCTGCGGCCGGAGTGTATTGTTTACTATCTTTCCTACCCTCTTATGCTAGTCGTATGTGTCCAGGAATGCGCAGCATGCATCAGTGGGATATATTTTTAATTACATGATAGGCACAATTCACATCAACCAATGTCAAGCATATCTCTTGCTTTGTTGTTATGTTTTACTGCTGTCCCCTTATAGCAGGCTCACCATTTATCATTGTAAAAGGCCATGTGTTCCTGTGCGTTGTGGTCAATGGCGGCCATCTACTAAATTTGGCGCTTCCCTTCCCGAGGCCTCACACGAGCACAGCAAGTCCACAAAAAGGCACCCACCTCAGGCAACACATACCTGCTTACCACTGCGATCATTCTTCCCCCCGCGGACTGTCTAGCAGCTTTCTCCTCTGTCCGCGGTCAGTGGCAAGCAGCGTCTCCTTCATATGGCGCTTGGATGCGATACAGGCCGCAGGCCACGATGTAATGAAATGCCGTCTCCTTGCTGTTATACTGTAAGTCCGGTCAGGTGTCAATCCAGATTGATAAATAGGACTTGTTGAGACTTCTTAGCAGATCAATTTAGCTAGGCACACTCACATTTAAATTGATTTAGCCCTTAAGGGAGACTAGAGCTCACAAACGTGCAGCCATCTCCTGTGAGCGCTGGCTCCGCCCCCTTACTGTAATCTTTTATTCAAAAGGATGACATATCTCCTCTTTCATGCTGTTGTTTCGGGTGAGGCTCCGGGACCCTCGTATTAAAAAGGCCTGAGGATAAATAAGTGTAACGGGTGTCTAATCAATGTTTTTTTCTATTTCACGGTTGCAAATAATGATCTGTGGGTTTCTAAAAGCAATGCCTTTACTGTAATCTTTTATTCAAAAGGATGACATATCTCCTCTTTCATGCTGTTGTTTCGGTTGAGGCTTCGGGACCCTCTTATTAAAAATGCCTGAGGATAAATAAGTGTAACGGGTGTGTAATCAATGTTTTTTTCTATTTCCCTGGTCATATAAATGATCTCTGGGATTCTAAAATCAGTGCCTTTCCTGTAATCTATTATTCAAAAGGATGACATATCTCGTCTTTCATGCTGTTGTTTCGGTTGAGGCTCAGGGACCCTCTTATTAAAAATGCCTGAGGATAAATAAGTGTAACGGGTGTCTAATGAATGTTTTTTTCTATTGTCCGGGTCATATAAATGATCTCTGGGATTCTAAAATCAATGCCTTTCCTGTAATCTATTATTCAAAAGGATGACATATGTCCTCTTTCATGCTGTTGTTTCGGTTGAGGCTCCGGGACCCTCGTATTAAAAAGGCCTGAGGATAAATAAGTGTAACGGGTGTGTAATCAATGTTTTTTTCTATTTCACGGTTGCAAATAATGATCTGTGGGTTTCTAAAATCAATGCCTTTACTGTAATCTTTTATTCAAAAGGATGACATATCTCCTCTTTCATGCTGTTGTTTCGGTTGAGGCTCTGGGACCCTCTTATTAAAAAGGCCTGAGGATAAATAAGTGTAACGGGTGTGTAATCAATGTTTTTTTCTATTTCACGGTTGGAAATAATGATCTGTGGGTTTCTAAAAGCAATGCCTTTACTGTAATCTTTTATTCAAAAGGATGACATATGTCCTCTTTCATGCTGTTGTTTCGGTTGAGGCTCCGGGACCCCCGTATTAAAAAGGCCTGAGGATAAATAAGTGTAACGGGTGTGTAATCAATGTTTTTTTCTATTTCACGGTTGCAAATAATGATCTGTGGGTTTCTAAAATCAATGCCTTTACTGTAATCTTTTATTCAAAAGTATGACATATCTCCTCTTTCATGCTGTTGTTTCGGTTGAGGCTCTGGGACCCTCGTATTAAAAAGGCCTGAGGATAAATAAGTGTAACGGGTGTGTAATCAATGAATCAATGTTTTTTTCTATTTCACGGTTGGAAATAATGATCTGTGGGTTTCTAAAAGCAATGCCTTTACTGTAATCTTTTATTCAAAAGGATGACATATCTCCTCTTTCATGCTGTTGTTTCGGTTGAGGCTCCGGGACCCTCGTATTATAAAGGCCTGAGGATAAATAAGTGTAACGGGTGTGTAATCAATGTTTTTTTCTATTTCACGGTTGCAAATAATGATCTGTGGGTTTCTAAAGGCAATGCCTTTACTGTAATCTTTTATTCAAAAGGATGACATATCTCCTCTTTCATGCTGTTGTTTCGGTTGAGGCTCCGGGACCCTCTTATTAAAAATGCCTGAGGATAAATAAGTGTAACGGGTGTCTAATGAATGTTTTTTTCTATTTCCCGGGTCATATAAATGATCTCTGGGATTCTAAAATCAGTGCCTTTCCTGTAATCTATTATTCAAAAGGATGACATATCTCGTCTTTCATGCTGTTGTTTCGGTTGAGGCTCAGGGACCCTCTTATTAAAAATGCCTGAGGATAAATAAGTGTAACGGGTGTCTAATGAATGTTTTTTTCTATTTCCCGGGTCATATAAATGATCTCTGGGATTCTAAAATCAATGCCTTTCCTGTAATCTATTATTCAAAAGGATGACATATGCCCTCTTTCATGCTGTTGTTTCGGTTGAGGCTCCGGGACCCTCGTATTAAAAAGGCCTGAGGATAAATAAGTGTAACGGGTGTGTAATCAATGTTTTTTTCTATTTCACGGTTGCAAATAATGATCTGTGGGTTTCTAAAAGCAATGCCTTTACTGTAATCTTTTATTCAAAAGGATGACATATCTCCTCTTTCATGCTGTTGTTTTGGTTGAGGCTCCGGGACACTCTTATTAAAAATGCCTGAGGATAAATAAGTGTAACGGGTGTCTAATGAATGTTTTTTTCTATTTCCCGGGTCATATAAATGATCTCTGGGATTCTAAAATCAATGCCTTTCATGTAATCTATTATTCAAAAGGATGACATATCTCCTCTTTCATGCTGTTGTTTTGGTTGAGGCTCCGGGACCCTCTTATTAAAAAGGCCTGAGTATAAATAAGTGTAACGGGTGACTGTCTAATCAATGTTTTTTTCTATTTCACGGTTGCAAATAATGATCTGTGGGTTTCTAAAATGAATGCCTTTCCTGTAATCTATTATTCAAAAGGATGACATATCTCCTCTTTCATGCTGTTGTTTCGGTTGAGGCTCCGGGACCCTCGTATTAAAAAGGCCTGAGGATAAATAAGTGTAACGGGTGTCTAATCAATGTTTTTTTCTAATTTCACAGTTGCAAATAATGATCTGTGAGTTTCTAAAATCAGTGCCTTTCCTGTAATCTATTATTCAAAAGGATGACATATCTCGTCTTTCATGCTGTTGTTTCGGTTGAGGCTCAGGGACCCTCTTATTAAAAATGCCTGAGGATAAATAAGTGTAACGGGTGTCTAATGAATGTTTTTTTCTATTTCCCGGGTCATATAAATGATCTCTGGGATTCTAAAATCAATGCCTTTCCTGTAATCTATTATTCAAAAGGATGACATATGCCCTCTTTCATGCTGTTGTTTCGGTTGAGGCTCCGGGACCCTCGTATTAAAAAGGCCTGAGGATAAATAAGTGTAACGGGTGTGTAATCAATGTTTTTTTCTATTTCACGGTTGCAAATAATGATCTGTGGGTTTCTAAAAGCAATGCCTTTACTGTAATCTTTTATTCAAAAGGATGACATATCTCCTCTTTCATGCTGTTGTTTTGGTTGAGGCTCCGGGACACTCTTATTAAAAATGCCTGAGGATAAATAAGTGTAACGGGTGTCTAATGAATGTTTTTTTCTATTTCCCGGGTCATATAAATGATCTCTGGGATTCTAAAATCAATGCCTTTCATGTAATCTATTATTCAAAAGGATGACATATCTCCTCTTTCATGCTGTTGTTTTGGTTGAGGCTCCGGGACCCTCTTATTAAAAAGGCCTGAGTATAAATAAGTGTAACGGGTGACTGTCTAATCAATGTTTTTTTCTATTTCACGGTTGCAAATAATGATCTGTGGGTTTCTAAAATTAATGCCTTTCCTGTAATCTATTATTCAAAAGGATGACATATCTCCTCTTTCATGCTGTTGTTTCGGTTGAGGCTCCGGGACCCTCGTATTAAAAAGGCCTGAGGATAAATAAGTGTAACGGGTGTCTAATCAATGTTTTTTTCTAATTTCACAGTTGCAAATAATGATCTGTGAGTTTCTAAAATCAATGCCTTTCCTGTAGTCTATTATTCAAAAGGATGACATATCTCCTCTTTTATGCTGTTGTTTCGTTTGAGGCTCCGGGACCCTCGTATTAAAAATGCCTGAGGATAAATAAGTTTAACGGGTATCTAATGAATGTTTTTTTTTTATTTCCCGGGTCATATAAATGATCTCTGGGATTCTAAAATCAATGCCTTTCCTGTAATCTATTATTCAAAAGGATGACATATCTCCTCTTTCATGCTGTTGTTTTGGTTGAGGCTCCGGGACCCTCTTATTAAAAAGGCCTGAGGATAAATAAGTGTAACGGGTGTCTAATCAATTTTTCTTTCATGTAATTAACAAGAGTCCATGAGCTAGTGACGTATGGGATATACATTCCTACCAGGAGGGGCAAAGTTTCCCAAACCTTAAAATGCCTATAAATACACCCCTCACCACACCCACAAATCAGTTTTACAAACTTTGCCTCCAAGGGAGGTGGTGAAGTAAGTTTGTGCTAGATTCTACGTTGATATGCGCTCCGCAGCAAGTTGGAGCCCGGTTTTCCTCTCAGCGTGCAGTGAATGTCAGAGGGATGTGAGGAGTATTGCCTATTGAATGCAGTGATCTCCTTCTACGGGGTCTATTTCATAAGGTTCTCTGTTATCGGTCGTAGAGATTCATCTCTTACCTCCCTTTTCAGATCGACGATATACTCTTATATTTACCATTTCCTCTACTGATTCTTGTTTCAGTACTGGTTTGGCTTTCTACAAACATGTAGATGAGTGTCCTGGGGTAAGTAAGTCTTATTTTCTGTGACACTCTAAGCTATGGTTGGGCACTTTATTTATAAAGTTCTAAATATATGTATTTAAACATTTATTTGCCTTGACTCAGAATGTTCAACTTTCCTTATTTCCAGACAGTCAGTTTCATATTTGGGATTATGCTTTAAATTATCATATTTTTTTCTTACCTCAAAAATTTGACTTTTTTCCCTGTGGGCTGTTAGGCTCGCGGGGGCTGAAAATGCTTCATTTTATTGCGTCATTCTTGGCGCGGACTTTTTTGGCGCAAAAATTCTTTTCCGTTTCCGGCGTCATACGTGTCGCCGGAAGTTGCGTCATTTTTGACGTTATTTTGCGCCAAAAATGTCGGCGTTCCGGATGTGGCGTCATTTTTGGCGCCAAAAGCATTTAGGCGCCAAATAATGTGGGCGTCTTATTTGGCGCCAAAAAATATGGGCGTCGCTTTTGTCTCCACATTATTTCAGTCTCATTTTTCATTTGCTTCTGGTTGCTAGAAGCTTGATGTTTGGCATTTTTTTCCCATTCCTGAAACTGTCTTATAAGGAATTTGATCTATTTTGCTTTATATGTTGTTTTTTCTCTTACATATTGCAAGATGTCTCACGTTGCATCTGAGCCAGAAGATACTACAGGAAAACCACTGCCTGCTGGATCTACCAAAGCTAAGTGTATCTGCTGTAAACTTTTGGTAGCTATTCCTCCAGCTGTTGTTTGTAATAATTGTCATGACAAACTTGTTAAAGCAGATAATATTTCCTTTAGTGATGTACCATTGCCTGTTGCAGTTCCCTCAACATCTAAGGTGCAGAATGTTCCTGATAACATAAGAGATTTTGTTTCTGAATCCATAAAGAAGGCTTTGTCTGTTATTTCTCCTTCTAGTAAACGTAAAAAGTCTTTTAAATCTTCTCTCTCTACAGATGAATTTTTAAATGAACACCATCATTCTGATTCTTTGGACTCTTCTGGTTCAGAGGATTCTATCTCAGAGATTGATGCTGATAAATCTTCATATTTATTTAAGATGGAATTTATTCGCTCTTTACTTAAAGAAGTACTAATTGCTTTAGAAATAGAGGATTCTAGTCCTCTTGATACTAATTCTATACGTTTGGATAAAGTTTTTAAAGCTCCTGCGGTTATTCCAGAAGTCTTTCCTGTTCCTAATGCTATTTCTGCAGTAATTTCTAAGGAATGGGATAAATTGGGTAATTCATTTACTCCTTCTAAACGTTTTAAGCAATTATATCCTGTTCCGCCTGACAGGTTAGAATTTTGGGACAAAATCCCTAAAGTTGATGGGGCTATTTCTACCCTTGCTAAACGTACTACCATTCCTACGTCAGATGGTACTTCGTTTAAGGATCCTTTAGATAGAAAAATTGAATCTTTTCTAAGAAAAGCTTATCTATGTTCAGGTAATCTTCTTAGACCTGCTATATCATTGGCTGATGTTGCTGCAGCTTCAACTTTTTGGTTGGAAACTCTAGCGCAACAAGTAACAAATCGTGATTCTCATGATATTATTATTCTTCTCCAGCATGCTAATAATTTCATCTGTGATGCCATTTTTGATATTATTAGAGTTGATGTTAGGTTTATGTCTCTGGCTATCTTAGCCAGAAGAGCTTTATGGCTTAAGACCTGGAATGCTGATATGGCTTCTAAATCAACTCTACTTTCCATTTCTTTCCAGGGAAACAAATTATTTGGTTCTCAGTTGGATTCTATTATTTCAACTGTTACTGGTGGGAAAGGAACTTTTTTACCACAGGATAAAAAGTCTAAAGGTAAAAACAGGGCTAACAATCGTTTTCGTTCCTTTCGTTTCAACAAAGAACAAAAGCCTGATCCTTCGTCCTCAGGAGCAGTTTCAGTTTGGAAACCATCTCCAGTCTGGAATAAATCCAAGCCTGCTAGAAAGGCAAAGCCTGCTTCTAAGTTCACATGAAGGTACGGCCCTCATTCCAGTTCAGCTGGTAGGGGGCAGGTTACGTTTTTTCAAAGAAATTTGGATCAATTCTGTTCACAATCTTTGGATTCAGAACATTGTTTCAGAAGGGTACAGAATTGGTTTCAAGATGAGACCTCCTGCAAAGAGATTTTTTCTTTCCCATGTCCCAGTAAATCCAGTGAAAGCTCAAGCATTTCTGAATTGTGTTTCAGATCTAGAGTTGGCTGGAGTAATTATGCCAGTTCCAGTTCCGGAACAGGGGATGGGGTTTTATTCAAATCTCTTCATTGTACCAAAGAAGGAGAATTCCTTCAGACCAGTTCTGGATCTAAAATTATTGAATCGTTATGTAAGGATACCAACGTTCAAGATGGTAACTGTAAGGACTATATTGCCTTTTGTTCAGCAAGGGAATTATATGTCCACAATAGATTTACAGGATGCATATCTGCATATTCCGATTCATCCAGATCATTATCAGTTCCTGAGATTCTCTTTTCTAGACAAGCATTACCAATTTGTGGCTCTACCGTTTGGCCTTGCTACAGCTCCAAGAATTTTCACAAAGATTCTCGGTGCCCTTCTGTCTGTAATCAGAGAACAGGGTATTGTGGTATTTCCTTATTTGGACGATATCTTGGTACTTGCTCAGTCTTTACATTTAGCAGAGTCTCATACGAATCGACTTGTGTTGTTTCTTCAAGATCATGGTTGGAGGATCAATTTACCAAAAAGTTCTTTGATTCCTCAAACAAGGGTAACCTTTCTGGGTTTCCAGATAGATTCAGTGTCCATGACTCTGTCTTTAACAGACAAGAGACGTCTAAAATTGATTACAGCCTGTCGAAACCTTCAGTCTCAATCATTCCCTTCGGTAGCCTTATGCATGGAAATTCTAAGTCTTATGACTGCTGCATCGGACGCGATCCCCTTTGCTCGTTTTCACATGCGACCTCTTCAGCTCTGTATGCTGAACCAATGGTGCAGGGATTACACGAAGATATATCAATTAATATCTTTAAAACCGATTGTTCGGCACTCTCTAACGTGGTGGACAGATCACCTTCGTTTAATTCAGGGGGCTTCTTTTGTTCTTCCGACCTGGACTGTAATTTCAACAGATGCAAGTCTCACAGGTTGGGGAGCTGTGTGGGGATCTCTGACGGCACAAGGAGTTTGGGAATCTCAGGAGGTGAGATTACCGATCAATATCTTGGAACTCCGTGCAGTTTTCAGAGCTCTTCAGTTTTGGCCTCTTCTGAAGAGAGAATCGTTCATTTGTTTTCAGACAGACAATGTCACAACTGTGGCATACATCAATCATCAAGGAGGGACTCACAGTCCTCTGGCTATGAAAGAAGTATCTCGAATTTTAGTTTGGGCGGAATCCAGCTCCTGTCTAATCTCTGCGGTTCATATCCCAGGTGTAGACAATTGGGAAGCGGATTATCTCAGTCGCCAAACGTTGCATCCGGGCGAATGGTCTCTTCACCCAGAGGTATTTCTTCAGATTGTTCAAATGTGGGGGCTCCCAGAGATAGATCTGATGGCCTCTCATCTAAACAAGAACCTTCCCAGGTATCTGTCCAGATCCCGGGATCCTCAGGCGGAGGCAGTGGATGCATTATCACTTCCTTGGAAGTATCATCCTGCCTATATCTTTCCGCCTCTAGTTCTTCTTCCAAGAGTTATCTCCAAGATTCTGAGGGAATGCTCGTTTGTTCTGCTAATAGCTCCGGCATGGCCTCACAGGTTTTGGTATGCGGATCTTGTCCGGATGGCATCTTGCCAACCATGGACTCTTCCGTTAAGACCAGACCTTCTGTCACAAGGTCCTCTTTTCCATCCGGATCTGAAATCCTTAAATTTAAAGGTATGGAGATTGAACGCTTGATTCTTGGTCATAGAGGTTTCTCTGACTCCGTGATTAATACTATGTTACAGGCTCGTAAATCTGTATCTCGAGAGATATATTATAGAGTCTGGAAGACTTATATTTCTTGGTGTCTTTCTCATCATTTTTCTTGGCATTCTTTTAGAATACCGAGAATTTTACAGTTTCTTCAGGATGGTTTAGATAAGGGTTTGTCCGCAAGTTCTTTGAAAGGACAAATCTCCGCTCTTTCTGTTCTTTTTCACAGAAAGATTGCTATTCTTCCTGATATTCATTGTTTTGTACAAGCTTTGGTTCGTATAAAACCTGTCATTAAGTCAATTTCTCCTCCTTGGAGTTTGAATTTGGTTCTGGGAGCTCTTCAAGCTCCTCCGTTTGAACCTATGCATTCATTGAACATTAAATTACTTTCTTGGAAAGTTTTGTTCCTTTTGGCCATCTCTTCTGCTAGAAGAGTTTCTGAATTATCTGCTCTTTCGTGTGAGTCTCCTTTTCTGATTTTTCATCAGGATAAGGCGGTGTTGCGAACTTCTTTTGAATTTTTACCTAAAGTTGTGAATTCCAACAACATTAGTAGAGAAATTGTGGTTCCTTCATTATGTCCTAATCCTAAGAATTCTAAGGAGAAATCTTTGCATTCTTTGGATGTTGTTAGAGCTTTGAAATATTATGTTGAAGCTACGAAATCTTTCCGTAAGACTTCTAGTCTATTTGTTATCTTTTCCGGTTCTAGGAAAGGCCAGAAAGCTTCTGCCATTTCTTTGGCATCTTGGTTGAAATCTTTAATTCATCTTGCCTATGTTGAGTCGGGTAAAATTCCGCCTCAGAGAATTACAGCTCATTCTACTAGGTCAGTATCTACTTCCTGGGCGTTTAGGAATGAAGCTTCGGTTGACCAGATCTGCAAAGCAGCAACTTGGTCCTCTTTGCATACTTTTACTAAATTCTACCATTTTGATGTATTTTCTTCTTCTGAAGCAGTTTTTGGTAGAAAAGTTCTTCAGGCAGCGGTTTCAGTTTGAATCTTCTGCTTATGTTTTTTGTTAAACTTTATTTTGGGTGTGGATTATTTTCAGCAGGAATTGGCTGTCTTTATTTTATCCCTCCCTCTCTAGTGACTCTTGTGTGGAAAGATCCACATCTTGGGTAGTCATTATCCCATACGTCACTAGCTCATGGACTCTTGTTAATTACATGAAAGAAAACATAATTTATGTAAGAACTTACCTGATAAATTCATTTCTTTCATATTAACAAGAGTCCATGAGGCCCACCCTTTTTTGTGGTGGTTATGATTTTTTTGTATAAAGCACAATTATTCCAATTCCTTATTTTATATGCTTCGCACTTTTTTTCTTATCACCCCACTTCTTGGCTATTCGTTAAACTGATTTGTGGGTGTGGTGAGGGGTGTATTTATAGGCATTTTAAGGTTTGGGAAACTTTGCCCCTCCTGGTAGGAATGTATATCCCATACGTCACTAGCTCATGGACTCTTGTTAATATGAAAGAAATGAATTTATCAGGTAAGTTCTTACATAAATTATGTTTTTTTTTCTATTTCACAGGTCATATAAATGATCTGTGGGTTTCTAAAATCATTGCCTTTCCTGTAATCTATTATTCAAAAGGATGACAGTACTACCAAAATACAGCCAATGAAGGGCCTTAGGAAGACTTAGCCAAGGTTGGATTGTAGTATTTGGTTAGGCTAATCATGATGGCCATGTAGACCACCACCACCCAGAGTCATGGAAGTATCAGGGATGAGATGAAAGAGCTAAGAATAGTAGAACTTGAAACAACAGAGTTAGCCATGGGTGTTAGTGCAAAACCGCTTGGCTTTTCTTTGGCTTTGGGTGCGGCTATTCATGCAGGCCATATAGAGCTGGCCCCATTCGGTGTCGTATCAGCTATTAAACTAATAAGAACAGTACTACCAAAATACAGCCAATGAAGGGCCTTAGGAAGACTGAGCCAAGGTTGGATTGTAGTATTTGGTTAGGCTAATCATGATGGCCATGTAGACCACCACCACCGAGAGTCCTGGAAGTAACAGGGATGAGATGAAAGAGCTAAGAATAGTAGAACTTGAAACAACAGCGTTAGCCATTGGTGTTAGTGCAAAACCGCTTGGCTTTTTTTTGGCTTTGGGTGCGGCTATTCATGCAGGCCATATAGAGCTGCCAACATTCGGTGTCGTATCAGCTATTTAACTAATAAGAACAGTACTACCAAAATACAGCCAATGAAGGGCCTTAGGAAGACTGAGCCAAGGTTGGATTGTAGTATTTGGTTAGGCTAATCATGATGGCCATGTAGACCACCACCACCGAGAGTCCTGGAAGTAACAGGGATGAGATGAAAGAGCTAAGAATAGTAGAACTTGAAACAACAGAGTTAGCCATGGGTGTTGTGGCTATTCATGCAGGCCATATAGAGCTGCCAACATTCGGTGTCGTATCAGCTATTAAACTAATAAGAACAGTACTACCAAAATACAGCCAATGAAGGGCCTTAGGAAGACTGAGCCAAGGTTGGATTGTAGTATTTGGTTAGGCTAATCATGATGGCCATGTAGAACACCACAGAGAGTCCTGGAAGTAACAGGGATGATGAGATGAAAGTGCTAAGAATAGTACTACTTGAAACAACAGAGTTAGCCATGGGTGTTAATCCAAGACCGCTTGGATTTATTTTTGTATTGGGTGCGGCTAATCATGCAGGCCATATAGAGCTGCCACCATTTGGTGTTGTATCAGCTATAAAAATAATAAGAACTGTACTATCAAAATACAGACAATGAAGGGCCTATGAAGACTGAGAAAAGGTTGGATTGTAGTATTTTGTTCGGCTAAGCATGATGGCCATGTAGACCACCACCACCGAGAGTCCTGGAAGTAACAGGGATGAGATGAAAGAGCTAAGAATAGTAGAACTTGAAACAACAGAGTTAGCCATGGGTGTTAGTGCAAAACCACTTGGCTTTTTTTTGGCTTTGGGTGCGGCTATTCATGCAGGCCATATAGAGCTGCCAACATTCGGTGTCGTATCAGCTATTAAACTAATAAGAACAGTACTACCAAAATACAGCCAATGAAGGGCCTTAGGAAGACTGAGCCAAGGTTGGATTGTAGTATTTGGTTAGGCTAATCATGATGGCCATGTAGACCACCACCACCGAGAGTCCTGGAAGTAACAGGGATGAGATGAAAGAGCTAAGAATAGTAGAACTTGAAACAACAGAGTTAGCCATGGGTGTTAGTGCAAAACCGCTTGGCTTTTTTTTGGCGTTGGGTGCGGCTATTCATGCAGGCCATATAGAGCTGCCACCATTCGGTGTCGTATCAGCTATTAAACTAATAAGAACAGTACTACCAAAATACAGCCAATGAAGGGCCTTAGGAAGACTGTGCCAAGTTTGGATTGTAGTATTTGGTTAGGCTAATCATGATGGCCATGTAGACCACCACCACAGAGAGTCCTGGAAGTAACAGGGATGAGATGAAAGAGCTAAGAATAGTAGAACTTGAAACAACAGAGTTAGCCATGGGTGTTAGTGCAAAACCGCTTGGCTTTTTTTTGGCTTTGGGTGCGGCTATTCATGCAGGCCATATAGAGCTGCCAACATTCGGTGTCGTATCAGCTATTAAACTAATAAGAACAGTATTACCAAAATACAGCCAATGAAGGGCCTTAGGAAGACTGAGCCAAGGTTGGATTGTAGTATTTGGTTAGGCTAATCATGATGGCCATGTAGACCACCACCGAGAGTCCTGGAAGTAACAGGGATGATGAGATGAAAGTGCTAAGAATAGTACTACTTGAAACAACAGAGTTAGCCATGGGTGTTAATCCAAGACCGCTTGGATTTATTTTTGTATTGGGTACGGCTAATCATGCAGGCCATATAGAGCTGCCACCATTTGGTGTTGTATCAGCTATAAAAATAATAAGAACTGTACTATCAAAATACAGACAATGAAGGGCCTATGAAGACTGAGCAAAGGTTGGATTGTAGTATTTTGTTCGGCTAATCATGATGGCCATGTAGACCACCCGTAACAGGGATGAAAGTGCTAAGAATAGTACTAATTGAAACAACCGAGTTAGCCATGGGTGTTAGTCTAAGACCACTCAGCTTTTTTTTGGGTTTGGGTGCAGCTAATCATGAAGGCCAGATAGACCTGCCACCATTTGGTGTTGTAACCGGTATGAAACTGCAAAGAACAGTACTACTTAACACAACCTAATGGGTCCCAGAGCATATGTTTGGTTGTTATATTTTGTAAGGGTAATCATGCAGGCCATATAGACCTCCACCAATAGGGTGAGTATGAGTAACAGCTATTAAAATGCGAAGGACATTACTAATTAACACAACATAGTTACCATGGGTCGCAGACCAAGAGCAGATGTCTTATTATTATATTTTGTATGGGTAATCATCCAGGTCGTATAGACCTCACCAAATAGGGGGAGTTACAGAGATTAAAGTGCTAAGAATGGTAGTACTTAAAACACAACCTAGTTCAAATAGGTAGCAGACCACATGTCTTATTATTATATTTTTTCAGGGTAATCTGGCAGGCCATATAGAACACCCCCGATAGGGGGGGGGGGGAACAGGGATTAAAGTACTAATTAACACAAGCTAGTTGGGTCCAAGAACGCATGTTTGATTATTAGAATTTATTAGGGTAATTATATATCTATCTATTTCTCTTCTATCGATTCTATCTAACTATCAATCTATGTATATCTATCTATCCTATCTATCAATCTATCTTCTGTCTGGGATGTTTTGAGACAGCCACTTTGGGAATGTTAGTTGATTTAGACCCATTATGGCTTAAAAGCAGACTCTGCATAAACTATGTAATTTTCCATGGGAGTTTTGCCAGGGATCCCCCTCCAGCATGCGACAGTCCAGGTGTTAGTACCCTTGAAACAACTTTTCCATCACTATTGTGGCCAGAAAGAGTCCTTGTAGGTTTTAAAGTTCGCCTGCCTATTGAATTCAATGGCGGTTCGCGCGGTTCGCGCATTCACGAACAATACCGGAAGTTCGAGTCCGCCGTTCGCGAACCGAAAATTTTAGGTTCGCGACATCACTACCCGTAGACACTGAAGTCTAAGAGAATCAACATTCAAGTGATAATATTTACATTTCCTATAGAACAAAATAGATGTGACCAGCACTCATATTTTTTAACTAATTCTGAAAACATTCTTCCTTCCCTATGATAGCTTAGAATACTGCTCCTGAATTCCCTCAATGTAAACTATTGATGAAGGCACAAAGTTCAAAGTCACTCAAAAATGAAAAAAACAAACAAAACAAAGCATGTTTTAAAAGGATTGTTTATCCCGGTTTTCATAGACATACACACAGAGGCGGCTCTACCATTAGGCCAAATAGCCGATCGTCTAGCCCCTCACATATGATGGGGCCTCGCACAGGGACATAGAAAAAAACAAACCCTTTTTTTCTCAGATAATACAAGTGCTGTTGGCATAGTAGCCCAGCCCACTTTCTTCCTCAGAGCGCATTCATTTAGTATAACATTCATAGCTGTGAGCAGGTGGTGAAATAGAGGTGTCCACTATCCTGGCACAATGTGGGGATTCCTGCTGCAATAAGCCCCGTGTTTAATGAATGTCTAGCCTGCTTAGTGTTCCACCTCTGTTCAGCTGAAGTGTGTGGTGAAGGAACTGCAGACAGCAGCCGAGTAGCATGGGCTCCCACTTCATCTGCATGCACAGTCACTCATTTGGCTTTATTTGCCTGGCTGATATTTTTGGTAGTAAAACACCTGCCTTTTTGCCTTACTCTCCCCTGCAGCAAGAGAGAACTGAACTAGAGGGTAGTTACTCACTTTAGCTGAGCTGCCAGCCGTCCTGTGTGAGGTGTTGATCCCTTCCTCTGCGTAGGCAACTTGTTACTGCCAGCCAGAAGAAAGTGTGAAGCAATTGCATCTGTTGCTTGTGATGACAAATACAAGTGACGTATGTGTATATCAGATTATTACATTTTTATAGCTATAGTTTGCATTGAAATGCTCTTTTAAACAAGATTACTATGATTTTCCCTGTATTTTTTATATACTGTACATTTTTAAAGGGGACACATTTATTAGGACCCAGATACTTCTTAGGACCCTTGCATGAAAAATATTCAGTTTATACAAATTGATATATTGGGCCAAGTTTTGCATTTTTTTTTTAAACAACTTTCGAATTTACTTCTATTATCTAGTTTTCTTTTGTTCTATTGATATTATTATGCACTACTGGGAGCTATCTGTTGATTGGTGGTTGTTCATATATGACTCTTGTTATTGAATCACCCCATGTGTTCAGCTAGCTCCCAGAAGTGCATTGCAGCTTCTTCAACAAAAGATATCAAGAGAATGAAGCTAATGTGATGTTAGAAGTAAATTCAAAAGTTGGATCTGGATCATGACAGGAAAATTAGAAGTTTTATGTCCCTTTAAGAAGGACCTCATAATTTAGTTTTTCCTAAGGCCTCCCAAGAGCTGTCTCTGCATCCACACATTATAAACATCCTCAAAGAGCTAAAACCATGAACCAATATTAACTCAAGGACTCTGTCATACTAAATGAACAAGGAAACCTGCTCATCACAGACATATTATAGACTAAAGCTTAAATTATGATTTGTTAGGAATATTATGATACTCCTTATTAAAAAATATATGTCTAGCTATGCACCCCTACAAATGTGTACTCTTCTTCTTAAATATTAAAGGGACATAAACCTGTAATAAGAAAATGCTTTAATGCATTAGAATATTTTCTTATTGCACTACCGCTTTCATGTATTTATGTGTCTAAGCTCTGCATAAGGGTTAACCCATAGTTAAAAAAGCAATGTACTCATACATGCAGCTGATAAGAGCTAATTGGGTGGTTTCTATCTCACGCTCTACTTTCGTTTGGAGGTTGATTTCTGCTGCTGTCTCTTTTTCACGCATCTATATCAAATACTGCATTATTAACATTTTCAGTATAGGTTGTGGTTACAACAAGCAAAACAAATTATTTCAAATGACAAAATAAAAGTAAAGGAACTATTTGGAAACAGTTCAATATACTCTAGCACATAAAATGGATCACTGGCAACACATTAAAAAAGTTACAGTTTTACAGTACAACGTCCTTTTAAAGTCAGCTCAAATCAATCATCAATGTGTATAGGACAGTCTATTAAACTAAATAAACATTGACACTATGGCCGATATCTTTCAGACACATATGGCCCATTAAACAGATACTATGTCGGCTAGATACACTAAAAAATAAGTCTAAATAGTATCAATATTCATTGGCGTTAGATCTCTTATAAGGAATAGTGCCGATATATTTCAAGCACACTACATGACCTAAAGCCTCGCTTACCGACGTGTTTCATCACTGTTATGTAACTTCGTCAGGGTTAAGGGCCAGCCCCGCTCATAGCGGTCCTATTTATGTCAGCAGGTTGTCATGGTTACCACAACGGCGATGCCATATTCATTTGTGGGTGGGATTTAATTTGTATTCATCAGTGTTAGTATAGTATTTCAGCATACTGTATGTTTGACTCGCAATACAGGTAATATCATTATTATCGAAGAGAGGTGATATCTGGATAGTTAATACGTATATTTCCTAGCTGTGTATATTATGCATTATACCAGTTGTCATGAGATGCAAGACACAGCATAGAAAGTACAACACTATTTTATTGCAGAGCATATAAGTATACAGCTTGTACAACACATCTAACTTGGTAACTGCCCCATAGATAATAATGGCTATAAGCCACACCCCCATCCAGTGACGTCACCTCCCACTCTCATCACATCTTCCCCTTTTTCAAAGGACAAAACATACATTTTTTGTTAGAGTAGAACAAATAACAAGGTATACAAGAAGCATACAAACATAGTTTTGTTTAGTGTGAAACAAATAACAAGTTAAAGAGAATATATATATGAACAACAAGAAATACAATCCTGACTTGAACATCGGGGTAGACTACCCTAGTCCACAGTGACCATGGGATTATTCTGCCCATTCTTCTGGTCACTGCTCTAACTAGTGATAATCCTGATATCGGGCTGGAAGTTTCTCCACTCTTCCACTTGACGTCATTTTACATGAACTGTCCTCTGATACAGAAGAAGGTGATTGAGAGTCTGCTGGAAGCAAAGAAGTATCCCCACTGTGATCTTGCTGAGGGGAAGGCACCCCTCTTAAAACAGGGGATCCCACTGGCGGTGGCTCTGAGGCATCCAGTCTCAAACTCTCAGGTACTGGCTGAAGATGTCTTACTTAAATAGAAGGATAGCTGGTCGGCTGGAAGACACCCACAGAGGGTAAAGTGGTGCAAATCTGACGTCCTAGCATCAGCTGTGCCGGGCTAAAAACTGTGGCTTGGATGGGAGTCGCCCTATAGGCCAAGAGAGCTAGGTATGGCTCAGATTGTTTCAAAAGGAACTTTGTTGTTTAAACTGCCCTTTCAGCCATTCCATTGGCCTGTGGGTAATGTAGAATGGACAGAATCATATTTACTGCTGAAAGAACTGAAGTCCTTGGAAGCAAACTGCATTCCGTTATCACTCACTAACTCTATTGGTATGCCCCACCAGGCAAAAAAGCTCGAGACGAGTGATAACGTCTTGACTGGTGATCTCATTCAAGGGCGCAATCTCCAAATACCTGGAATAGTAGTCAATTACGATTAGGTACTTTTTCCTGTGCAGTTCACACAAATCAGCAGCTATTTTCTGCCATGGACCTGCAGGCAGCGGAGTAGAAATCAAGGGCTCCTTTTTCCGAGTATGCCGGCATTCCCGGCAAAAGGCACATTTTGACATGTGGCTTGCAATGTCGGAACTGATCCCAGGCCACCATACTGCCGTAGCTGCCCTTTCTCTGCACTTTGTAATGGCCAAGTGGCCATCATGAATCCTGGTTAACATCTCCTGCCGCATGCTAACAGGAATAACAATGCGGTCCTGGAATGGCACTAACCCATCCAGCTCCGTGAGCTGCAATCTCTCTGACTGGTAAGAACTTAAAGATATCTAGGCTGCCCGGCTCTCGGGGCAACCTTCTTTTATGTACTTAATAACTTCTTGAAGGTCTGTATCTAATCGTGTCTCCTTTCTTATTTGCTCTCGCTTCCCTGACTAAATGGATTTGGATGTCAGAACTGAATCCACATACACTTTTACATCTGATTCTGTTGAAGATTCTTCAGCAGCATCCAGCGGGAGCCTGGAAAGTGTATCTGCCACTACCAGTTGTTTCCCCGGCACATGCACTGCCTGAACATTGAACCTGAGCAGCCTCATCAGAAGTCTCTGGCATCTTAGGGGCATTTTGTCAATATCATAGGAGTTGATTAGAGGGACTAGCGGTTTATGGTCAGTCTCCAGACTAAATTTCTCTAAACCCAATAAGTAGCGCTGGAAGTGCTCACAGGCCCAAACTGCAGCCAGGCACTCTTTTTCAATTTGGGCGTATTTCAACTCAGCAGCCGTCAGTGTATGTGAACAGAAGGCGATGGGTTGTAGTTTGTTCTCATTCAGCTGCAGGAGGGCATCCCCTAGCTAGCCCATAGCTGCTCACTTCAGCACTAACCACAGTCTTTTTAGAAGGGTCGTAGAACCCTAACACTGGGGCAGACCCCAGCAAGGATTTGACCTGTACAAAAGCTTCTTCCTGTGAAGGGCCCCAGACCCAGGCAGCATCTTTCTTCAACAACTCTGTGATAGGGTGTAGTACTGTGGATAAATCTGGAAAGAACCTGCCCACATAATTCACAAGGCCCAATATTTGTCTCAGCTTGTGTACATCAGAAGGACTTTTCATCTGTTCAATATCAAGGATTTTATCAGGGTCTGGCTTGATGCCATCTCCATTGATGATATGCCCAAAGTAACATAACTCAGATTTTCTAAAATGGCATTTCTCTTTATTTAATTTCAGTCCAGACTCTCTAATGGTCTGCAGCACACAGCTCAATCACTTGTCATGTTCTTTCAATGTAGACCCATACACTAAAATGTCATCCATGATGACTGCCATGCCCTCCTGGTCCCTTAGGAGCGAACTTATCTCTCTTTGAAAGATTAAAAATATCAAAGATAAGAGAGGGCACATACACTATATATACACCCTGTTCAACTTTAAAAATCAACATACACAGCTCATTCAATATATGGCACTTGTACCTATTAACATACAATTATATCAAGTCCCATGTTGAAAGTCAATATGATAGTGCAAAAAATCAGGTATGTCCTCAGTGTGAATGATGGCTGCACTCCTCTTCACAGAAGATACTGGAAAAACTGGAAAATAGAAGAAAGAGAGGGGCGCCTCGTGTAGAATCACCAAATAAAAAAACCAAAGCTTATGCACTTGAGCCAAATTGGTACTCACATTTAAAATAAGCACCCCAATTTACTTATGGAAGCAGACTGACATAATGTGGTGTGTCAGTACACCCACTCCAGGATATCCCCTCCAGGTGTGTCTGTAATGGAGAGTCAAGACAACAAAGGAAACCACATGTGCAGATCAACCAAATAGATTGAACAATAGAGATAATTATGCCAAATGGGTACTCACAATGTCCAATAGCACACCTATGTGCTGGTAGATGCAGACTGATAATTTTAGGTTAGGGGGCGTATTAGCTCACCCACTCCAGGTGTTACAAACGATATGGTCCAAAAACAGGATAAATGCACAAACAGCCCAATATTGGGAAATGAGAGGTAAGGTAGAAACCACTATACTTGTGTTATAGTAAAAAAACATTTTTATTAAAAGATTGAAAACAAAAATTGAAATTAAAATATTAAAAGAATATAATAACAAGTAGTGGTCAAGGGGATAATCCCCTCTAATGCAATGTGTTTCTCTGCACTGAAGGTCCGTTTCCTCCCTTACCTCTATCCTGCTATTTAAACCTTTATGCTGCCAATACACAATTAATTAAAGAACAACACCCACACTGGGTGTGTCCATAAGACACATGTTATGCATTAATCCAAACAAACCAAACATATTATTCTTATACATAAAGAATTGTGTTTAGAATATTCAAATACATGATCATCATCCTGTTAACTTTAAGTTGCAACCATAACTCTCTCCACCATAATGAGTTTCTCTGTTAACACATCTACATTCCCCATTTTTTCTATATTGTTGTTTTTATTAAAATGTACCTATCAGTTTGGTGTCCTATATTAACTGAGTGTTCTGTATTTCAATAACATTGTCTCATTTTAAACAGTCATCATTAATTTTAAATCCATTTTAAGCTCCCTTCCTTTTCATGTACCATAATTGTTTGTTATGATTTTAACTCCATTTTATAAAAATTATTGTGTATTGGTAGCATAAAGGTTTAAATAGAAGGATAGAGGTAAGGTGTATACATGCCTGAGGAAACGGCCCTTCAGTGCCGAGAAATGCGTTGCATTAGAGGGGATTATCCCCTTGACCACTACTTGTTGTTATTATATTCTTTTAATATTTTTAAATTTCAATTTTTGTTTTCAGTCTTTTAATAAAAATGTTTTTTTACTATAACACAAGTATAGTGGTTTCTACCTTACCTCTCATTTCCCAGTATTGGGCTGTTTGTGCATTTATCCTGTTTTTGGACCATATCATTGGTAACACCTGGAGTGGGTGAGCTGATACGCCCTAACCTATACCCATTTGGCATAATTATCTCTATTGTTCCATCTCTTTGAAAGATTTCAAGAGCAGAGGATATCCCGAAGGGGAGTCTGCAGAAGCAAAACTGACCTACCGGTGTAATGAAGGTAGTCAGTTTGCGGCACTGTGAATCTAGAGGTATCTGCCAGGAGCCACTGGAAGCATCCAGTGTAGAGAAGAACTTCGCCCCAGCCAGTTTCGGAGCTAGGTCTTCAAGCGTCGGCAGCATATATCTCTCTCTCTTCACCACCTCATTCAGACTTTTCAAGTCTACGCAGATGCGTGCCTTCCAATTTTTCTTCGCAACAGGCACAATGTGGCACACCAATCAGTTGCTTCAACCACCTCTTCAATAACTCCCATATTCTTCATACACAGAAGTTCCTTCTCCATTTGAAGCATGAGCGGAAACAGAATTCTACGAGGAGTAGTAATGCTGTATGGGACTGCATCACTTTTAAGTTATATACGGACTGGGTTGCAATTCAGTAGGCCCAATTCCCCAAACATTTCTTCCGAAATCTCATTCACTCTGGTGACAAGGCCCAAACCACAGTCTGCTTTCCTGCTCAATAGGTTGTTAACACACTGACCTCTAATTACATGAACCCACATGGTGAATTTCCTTGCTTGTACTCACAGCTGGCAATAAATTTCCCCACACAATCGATGCGGCCACCAGGACTATGAACTTTCGTTGTAACTTTCGTGAGCTGAGGCTGTCGAGGCAGTTTTATGAATGTTGCAAGGGACGTAACAGTGATGTCTGCGCCCGTGTCAATCTTCGTCTGAACCAGACCGTTCATCAACAGACCCTACAATGGACACTTCTTGACCCTCCTGGTCACTATCCACCTGCATCTCCTTAATGTATTCAGTTTTACATGCCACTTCAAAATGACCCATTCGGTTATACTTTCTACATCTTTTATCTTTAGCGGGGCATACGACATTCTAATCATGGGTACGGTTACACTGAGTGGAGCGAGCCGTCTGCGTCCATCTGCTTCTGGGCCTATCTGTTGCCCTTGGTCTACCGCTTAGACTGTGCCTTTCATCTGCAGCTCTCCTGAACTGCTTCATTTCATCCCCAATACACTCAGACCTCAGATCAGCACTTTGCTTTTTCACCAGTTCACTCTGGCGGGCCATTCTAATCGCCCCATCTAATGTTAATTCAGCCTCCAACTGTAACTTCAGTGAGACCTCAGCATCTGCAATTTCTATAACTATTCTGTCTCTGATTTGCTCTTCTTTAGCAACACCAAACTCACAGAATTCAGCTAGTTCATACAGGCTGTGCACAAATGACTCCACAGATTATCCCACAAGCTGAGCACGTTTGTGAAAACAAGCTCTCTCATGAATCACATTTCTTTTGGGCACAAAGTGAGCACTGAGTTTGTTCACAACTATTTCAAAGTCAAATTCTTCTTCCTCTTGGAAAGTAAAGGCGTTGTACAACACATCTAACTTGGTAACTTGGTAACTACCCCATAGACAAAAATGACTATAAGCCACGCCTCCATCCAGTGACGTCTCATCACACCAGTGATTACATTTAAAACGACAGATAGCTTTCAATTTTCCGGAGGAGTACTATGCTAATATGCAACCATGTTAATGCAGCAATTGATAGCGAAATTTGCTATATTTATTCCCATCCTAACATACTTGTGATCAAAAGGATGCCTCTATAAAGTTATTTCACCTGTAAGGATATTTAAGTAAACTTGTTCATATTTATTGCTTTTAGAGGATACCTCATTCATTTCAACAGGTATATCTTATTCCATATACAGTACAACGTTAAATAAATTGTCATTGTCTAAATTGTCATTTAGACACCCAGGACTTTTGAAAGCTCTCTGTTGTATAAAATGTAATCACTGGTTTAATGCATTATATACACAGCTAGGAAATAGATGTATTAACTATCCAGATATCACCTTTCTTCGATAATAATGATATTACCTTAATTGCGAGTAAGACATACAGTATGCTGAAATACTATACTAACACTAATGAATACAAATGAAATCCCGCCCACAAATGAATACGGCATCGCCGTTCTGGTCCATGACGACCTGCTGACATAAATTCGTCCGCTATGAGCGGGTCAGCCTTTAACCCTGACAAAGTCACGTAACAGTGACGAAACACGTCGCTGGGCTGGGCTTTGGGTCATGTTGTGTGCTTGAAATATATTGGCACTATTCTTTATAAGATATCTAACGCCAATGAAAATTGATACTGTTTAGACTTATTTTTTTGTGTATCTAGCTGAAATAGTATCTGTTTAATGGGCCATATGTGTCTGAAATAAATCGGCACGTAGCGACACTGGTCATTTAGTTTAACAGACTGTCCTATACACATTAATCAATGGAACATGATTAGATTTATCATTTTTTTGTAGAACTATGTATATTTGGTGCTAGAGGATATGAAACATAAGTGTTGAAGGGAACAAGTTAGAACACAGCTGAATGGGTAATTCCCAGGACGCTTGTAGGTAGGAGGTCGCCACTGAGCATCTAGGGTTGAATGAATGGTGAGGAATCTCTCAGCACACTTTATTCTATGCCTACTACTAATTCATATGTACTTGGTTCCTGAAGTTTAAATCACACATGACCAAAACCCATGGCCACTTTTTAAACTTTTTTTCTTTAATTCTTTCCATTGATGTCATCTATATTAAGCGATGTTGCAGGAGGGCTTTACTGACATTTAACCCTTTTCTGATGATATGTAGGACTTGTAAACACTTCTTTTCTTCTGTACAAGAATGTTAATGGTTAGCAATAAAGTTTGATTTTACCTTCCTACACACGCCACACTTTCTCCAATTGTTTGTATATTACTATATTACTGCGCTCAATTCAGCATAGTGGAGTTCCTATATCGCTGGATCCTGTAATATATATATCTAAAGCTAGCATATTAACCAAGTATTAATGTCTTTGCATGGATAATTCAAAATACTTATAAGAGTTACAGCAAACACAGCTTATTAGAAAAGTCAGAGATTTAATATTATTTCAAGTCTTTGTTATGAGAGTACCATTTACACTTAGAAATCTTGTATTTTAAAAAAACAAAAAAAACAAACTGGTTTAACATGCCCAAAACATAATTAATCTAAGATATACTTGCCAGTAAGATTTTTCCTCCCTCAGCAACTGACATCACCTGTTTACAAATATATAATCTTCCTGAGTAAAATGCTAAATTTGACATTTTTACATTTAAATTTGAACTTCTGTAACTGCACAATTTATTTTCTCATCTGCTAAAATAATGTCCACTGGCAGATTAAATTCCATGGCCCCTATTTATGAAAGTCTGGCGGACCTGATCCGACAGTGCGAATCAGGTCCACCAGACCTCGCTGAATACGGCAAGCAATACGCTCGCCGTATTCAGCATTGCACCAGCAGCTCACAAGAGCTGCTGGTGCAACGCTGCCCCCTGCAGACTCGCGGCCAATCAGCAGGCCGCCAGCAGGGGGTGTCAATCAACCCGATCGTACTCGATCGGGTTGATTTCCGGCGATGTCTGTCCGCCTGCTCAGAGCAGGCAGACAGGTTATGGAGCAGCGGTCTTTGTGACCGCTGCTTCATAACTGCTGTTTTTGGCGAGCCTGCAGGCTCGCCAGAAACACAGGGCATCAAGCTCCATACGGAGCTCGATAAATATGCCCCATTGTCTTCTCTAATCTCTATCATGTTTATCCTTGTCATTAAAAATATTTCTTTCTCTCACGTATTAGTGCTTTACTTTTTAATTGTATGTACAGTATATTCCTATAAGTCATATATACATAAATAATGAATATAGGAATACTGTACACTAAAAATGAAATTGCTGCATTAAAAAAAAAAAATTAGACTGAAAATATTTTATAGTAGAGAAATTCACAATAGACAAATTTATGTTCCACGACAGGAACCAAGATCCGCAATGTACACAAAGCAATATAAAGTATAAACTCACATTAATCAATACAATGAATCTATACTCGCCAACAGCACAAATGGTAGCAGTGAAAAGCGAACAGGCTGGAAGATAATTTGGGGAAAAAAAAACTTTTCTCAAGAGGATGCCTTTTGGCTGCATTGTGTTAATAATATTGATTAATATTTGTTTGCGCTTTATATACTGTATCTTGTTGTTTGTCTTGTTTCATGCCTTGGTCTATAAATTATACAGATGCGAGTTCCTGCAAGCTAAAAAGGTAAATAAAAAAACATATTTTTACGTGAGATCAGATTTCTGCATTTCACCATTCATCAAATCTTTTTTAAGCAACAGTGTGAAACGTTCCTTTTATGTTTGATTTAAGAATATATTTATTTTAAGAATACATTTTAGAGGTAAGTTCATGATTACAATGGAGAAGAGGTTCTCAAGAATTTAGCTGATTGTAATTGATTTTAGTCTTTTTCTACCTTGCCAAAGATAGCTCATGAAATATATATTACAAAGCATTTTATAAAATAGGCTTATCTAGCATTGTGGTCCTCTTTTGCATTTCACTTGGCCCTTTACTTGTATCTGATCTAGGAAAAATATTTCCAGTACTTAAATCATGCATTGAATGAACATTAAGGGCTAGATTACAAGTCAGATGCAAACGGTTTTGCGCGAGTGATATCGTCTTTTCACAAGCATTTTTAGTTGCGCTGATATTACAAGTTGAGCGCAATCACGATTTTTGCTTCAATCCTTACCGCAATCTCAGAGCTCAGGTTAACTAAATAGTGTCACAAAACACATAAAAAATACATTACAAAGTACAGTTACATTCATAGTAACACTGACTAATAAAAATTATTTTAAAAAAAAAATATTGCACAAAAAAGTTATAAGGGCTCAAAGATATGAGGTCTCAGGTGTTAGAAAAAAAGCCACCAAAGTACTTTAACATAGAGATTCATACAGATACATTGCTAAATATATATATATATATATATATATATATATATATATATATGCATATAGATATGTTTAACTGTGTATTCACTGTAAATATTTGACATTCCAATCTTCTGCACATAGAATATGTTCTATGTATTTTTAAATAGATATTCCTATCTATCTATCTATCTATCTATCTATCTATCTATCTATCTATCTATCTATCTATCTATATATATATATATATATATATATATATATATCGGTATAAATATATATTTGTTTAAAAAAACAACAGATATATCAATAAATATGTATTTATGAATAAATAAAACATACTTCGCTATGTTAAAAACATTGGAATATAAATTATTTATATTTTCATGTCGGGTTAGCGCAATTCCGACAATGCTGTTGTGTTTGCGCGAGAGTGGATGTTATTTTTTCTCTCTCAATTGACTTCTATGGGGGAATGCGAAAATCTGATTGCCATTTTCGATTTTTGTTTTTAAGCGCGATTTGGGTTACTGATAGCAGCTCAAAATAAGTTTTTATGAAATTTGTAATATGAACGCAACTTGACTAGTGCAAAAAGCTTAACTCTAGCGGAGTTTTCACAATTGTGGAAAAAAATATACTGCCACTTGTAATCTCGCTCTCAATATAGTAGAATTGAATAACTAACAAATGCATCATAAAAAATCAGGACAATAATACTCTGAATTTCAATTATCAGTAGATTTTTTTATTTCTGACAAATCCTTTTACTTCCCTGCCCCTTGTATGATGTAATAGCCATCAGCAAATCACAGACTCATATATGCATACACTGTGAAACCTTGCACATGCTCAGTAGGAGATGGTGCCTTAGAAAGTGTGCATATAAGAAGACTGAACAATTTGATAAAAGAAGTAAATTAAAATGTTTTAAAAATGTTATGCTCTGTCTAAATCAGAAAAGTTTAATTTTCACTAATTTTGTGGGTAGAAAATAGGAAAAATCATACATACTGGTCTCTCTCAATCTTTACAATACAAAAGTATATAACTGAGCTATGTTGCTATCTAGTCAGATATTGACACCTGATAAACAAAACAATTGCAGTTATTTAGTTTAATCATAGCTCAAATTATTTTTTTTCCAATATAAGTATAGTATATATTTCTTTCACACATGTGGTGAAAGTCCACAATCCATTACTCCAGGGAATTACTCTTCCTGGCAACTAGGAGGAGGCAAAAATTCCCAAACCCCAAGAGCTCTATAAAACCACAGGCGTCGCGGAGACCAGTCCTTCGCCTCCTCCTATTGGATCGTTGGAATAATTTTTAAAATTAGAAAGCACATACTGTAGAAGAAGATGTGCCAATAAAGGTTGCTGTGCCTCTTATTGTATTATTTATAAGTGAAAAATTTAAATTTTCTCAAAGTCGCATACTCAAAGTTCATTCATGCCAAGTTTATTAGGGTAATAGATCAAACAGACACAACATTCACATTCATTTAAAATTAAACTGCCGGGTTTGCATAAATTGAAATGCTGCCTCAAATGTTTTGTACAATGCAATATATTATAGCATTCTGCTATTTGTGAGATATAGTATATATGACTTTAAAGTTAAATTTTGCACGTATAAATAATACAATAAGAGACACAGCAACCTTTATTGGCACATCTTATTAAATGTGCTTTCCAGTTTTGAAAATTGTACACATTTGCTGGTAAACCTCTTAAGTAAACAATTCTCATAAATTAAAAGTGTAATAATAGGATTGTTTTCCACATATTATACACATAAGTGCTAAACCCCCAATCTCTGTTTTGGATCGTTGGTTTACTCCTATTCCATATCCTCTGCTGTTATGTTTCAGCACTGGTTTGGCTATCTACTGGAATCCACTTTATATTCTAGAGGTTGGGTGCCTATGAGTGAGTACAATTTTGTATTTATTATTCTGACACTCATCTAAGCCTATTAGGCTATATAGTTTGTACTTTATTGTACAGCCTAGGGACAATATTTAATGTATATTCATATTTTGACTCCTTTAAGGTTTACGCACCGGCTTATTGACTTTGCGCGGCTAGTCGGGTTAGCGCACGCTGGCTGATCGGGATAGTATACATGTTTTTTTTCATGTATGGGTATTTTGATGTGTTTCTAGTCTATTTGATCATATCATTTTAAAGTGTGTTTTGTGCACTCTATTAAGTTATTTTGTGTGCAATGTTTTCCCTTGCATTATTTATCTTCTTTGATGTAGGGTTAGGGCTCTGTAGCCTTGCTGTTTTATTAAAACTGTCAAGTAAGCGTAAAAGGTCAGTTCATGACTGTATTAGATAATGTACAAGATCCAGGTTCAGCTGATTCTTCCTCAGTGAGTGAGTTATTATTTGATGTTCAGGGGTCTGTTTCTGATCAAGATTTTGATTTATCCTTTTTTTGTATAAGAGTGATCATATTCATTCCCTTTTGAAAGAGGTATTATCTACTTTAGGTTTTTAGGGTCCTAAGGTATCTGAAGGACAGATTTGTTAAACGTTTGGTCTAAGCCTGGTGCCATTTTAATCCTTTGGCTAGGTTCAAGAAAGGGCATTTTTTGCCAGCCTCTAATGTGAAGCTTTGAGAAACGGGTGGATGGGGTTATTTCTACCTTAGCTAGGAGTATTACTACTCCTTTGGAAGATAGCTCTTCATTTAAGGATCCCATGGATAGGAAATGTTAATCTTTTCACAGGAGGGCTTTTCAGGAAGTAGGTCTTTTTAGGCCTCTAGTTAGTGTTGCCTGTGTGGCTGTAGCTTCTTCTGATTAGTTGGATAGTCTTTAAGAGCAGTTTTTAAATGATGATTCTGCTAGTAAAGATTTCCTTAATCTTTTGGGTCTGTTGAAGTTTGCCAGTACTTTAATTTTGTATGTAGTTATTGACATAATTAAGATTAATTCTAAGAGTATGTCATTAGTAGTTTCTAATCTCAGATCTGGACAGTATAATTCCTTCATCTGTTACTGAAGTGGTATCCTTCAGTTGTTTGCTTATATTGTCAGGATGTCTTGGCTGACTGGATGACACTGATCCCTATCGTTGTCTTTCCTTCTGAGTTTTGTGAACTTTATCAGTTCTATATTTTTCTTTCCCCTCTGGAAGGGTTCTATACCTGCTGTGAGATGTTCACAGGATTGTTAAAGAGAATCTGGGGATATTTCTCCCTGTCTCACGTCATTTCCTGTCGCTATCTCTCTTGAAATGCACTGTGTCTTTAGTAGAAGGAAACTTTCTACTTTTAATCAGAGAACTTAGATCTCTGCGGAGATAATCTAGTTTTCTTTCTGACATAGGTAAGAAGCTGGAGATTAAAATTGTTAATTTAGAGCAATGTCTTGTCTTATTAGACTTGCTGTACTAGCCGCCGGGCATTGTGGCTGAAATCTATGGTCAACTGAGAAGCCTATCTGTGGTTTAGTGGTACAGCCCAGGCTTTATAGTTCTGCAGTTGCAGATTAATTTCTTTCTGTTTTCTCCAAATACAAGCTTCTAGTGTCTCCTTTTAAGGATGAGACTTTGTTTGGGTTATGTCTTTTCGAGTCCAATTTAAATTTTCCTCCCAGGGGCAGATTTCTCTTTCTAGAGTATCTGCAATCCAAGAAGGATGATAAGCATTCCTTGAACTGGATTCAGGGTCTTCATCTCTGGGAGTCCCAGTTTGGGAATAGGATATAGGTATTTACCTCATATATTTCAGATTCTGTCCTTCAAAGTAGTATCCTTTCTACTTTGGTTCTAGTGGGCCTGTTCATAACAAACTTAGACCTGAGAAATGTATTGTTTCCTTAATCAGAATCTTCTCTAGTTTTCTTAGTTTGCGCCATCCCAGTCAGACCTTTAGGTCTTGGGATATTGCAAGTGTGTTTTTATGGACAATATATAGTTCAGGTATCATCCTGACTTCGAGCTAACTCTCTTTTAAGAGATCTTGTCCAATCTTCTTTTCCGGGGATGGGAAATGAGTCTGGAGAAGAGTTCCCTTGTTCTATCCACAAGGGTAATTTATTTGGGACTACCGCCACAATACCCTGAATGCACCCTATTTCATTTGATCTCAGAAGTTATGCAGGGTCAGGTCTGGTCAGTACCTGGATGGGAGACCGCCTGGGAACCCCAGGTGCGGTATCTTGGACCTTATTTGAGTCTTTATCTAGGAGATGTCTTTCAGAGGTCAGAAAATCAAGGATTTATACCTTTTCCCCACTCTGCAGTCTTCTGTTCGGCCAACAGTAAGCTCTAGTGGCCGGTGGATAGCTTACCCATCATGCAACCAGGAGGTTGGGAGTTTGGATTTAGCTGCAGTTGATATTTCTTCACTTTTCTGTGACCCTGTGTATGGAGGGAATTGGTCTGATGGTATTCCATGGACATTCCTGTCAGGACAATTGTCCAGTATAATTCACAGTTTTGATATTGCATATTAATCACATATGTCTGTGCTATATAATATAGGGGTACAATTGATCATGTGTATTTACTTATATATTCAGGTACACATACACATATATATTATTTCTCTTGTAAGGTGTATCCAGTCCACGGATCATCCATTACTTGTGGGATATTCTCCTTCCCAACAGGAAGTTGCAAGAGGACACCCACAGCAGAGCTGCGATATAGCTCCTCCCCTAACTGCCATATCCAGTCATTCTCTTGCAACTCTCAACAAAGATGGAGGTAGTAAGAGGAGAGTGGTAAAATATAGTTAGTTTTTTCTTCAATCAAAAGTTTGTTATTTTCAAATAGTACCGGAGTTGTACTATTTTATCTCAGGCAGTACAGGGAGTGCAGAATTATTAGGCAAATGAGTATTTTGACCACATCATCCTCTTTATGCATGTTGTCTTACTCTAAGCTGTATAGGCTCGAAAGCCTAATACCAATTAAGCATATTAGGTGATGTGCATCTCTGTAATGAGAAGGGGTCTGGTCTAATGACATCAACACCCTATATCAGGTGTGCATAATTATTAGGCAACTTCCTTTCCTTTGGCAAAATGGGTCAAAAGAAGGACTTGACAGGCTCAGAAAAGTCAAAAATAGTGAGATATCTTGCAGAGGGATGCAGCACTCTTAAAATTGCAAAGCTTCTGAAGCGTGATCATCGAACAATCAAGCGTTTCATTCAAAATAGTCAACAGGGTCGCAAGAAGCGTGTGGAAAAACCAAGGCGCAAAATAACTGCCCATGAACTGAGAAAAGTCAAGCGTGCAGCTGCCAAGATGCCACTTGCCACCAGTTTGGCCATATTTCAGAGCTGCAACATCACTGGAGTGCCCAAAAGCACAAGGTGTGCAATACTCAGAGACATGGCCAAGGTAAGAAAGGCTGAAAGACGACCACCACTGAACAAGACACACAAGCTGAAACGTCAAGACTGGGCCAAGAAATATCTCAAGACTGATTTTTCTAAGGTTTTATGGACTGATGAAATGAGAGTGAGTCTTGATGGGCCAGATGGATGGGCCCGTGGCTGGATTGGTAAAGGGCAGAGAGCTCCAGTCCGACTCAGAGGCCAGCAAGGTGGAGGTGGAATACTGGTTTGGGCTGGTATCATCAAAGATGAGCTTGTGGGGCCTTTTCGGGTTGAGGATGGAGTCAAGCTCAACTCCCAGTCCTACTGCCAGTTTCTGGAAGACACCTTCTTCAAGCAGTGGTACAGGAAGAAGTCTGCATCCTTCAAGAAAAACATGATTTTCATGCAGGACAATGCTCCATCACACACGTCCAAGTACTCCACAGCGTGGCTGGCAAGAAAGGGTATAAAAGAAGAATATCTAATGACATGGCCTCCTTGTTCACCTGATCTGAACCCCATTGAGAACCTGTGGTCCATCATCAAATGTGAGATTTACAAGGAGGGAAAACAGTAAACCTCTCTGAACAGTGTCTGGGAGGCTGTGGTTGCTGCTGCACGCAATGTTGATGGTGAACAGATCAAAACACTGACAATCCATGGATGGCAGGCGTTTGAGTGTCCTTGCAAAGAAAGGTGGCTATATTGGTCACTGATTTGTTTTTGTTTTGTTTTTGAATGTCAGAAATGTATATTTGTGAATGTTGAGATGTTATATTGGTTTCACTGGTAAAAATAAATAATTGAAATGGGTATATATTTGTTTTTTGTTAAGTTGCCTAATAATTATGCACAGTAATAGTCACCTGCACACACAGATATCCCCCTAAAATAGCTAAAACTAAAAACTACTTCCAAAAATATTCAGCTTTGATATTAATGAGTTTTTTGGGTTCATTGAGAACATGGTTGTTGTTCAATAATAAAATTAATCCTCAAAAATACAACTTGCCTAATAATTCTGCACTCCCTGTATTTAGAAGAAGAATCTGCCTGCGTTTTCTATGATCTTAGCAGCTTGTAACTAAGATCCACTGCTGTTCTCACATAGGTCTGAGGAGTGAGGTAACTTCAGAGGGAGAATGGCGTGCAGGTTATCCTGCTATAAGGTATGTGCAGTTTTAAGTTTTTCTAGGGACTAGAAAATGCTGCTGATACCGGATTAATGCAAGTTAAGCCTAAATACAGTGATTTAATAGCGACTTGTATCAGGCTTACTATCAGAGATAGTTTGCTGGCATGTTTAATCGTTTTTATATATGCTTTGGTGATAAAACTTTATTGGGGCCTAGTTTTTTCCACATGGCTGGCTTGATTTTTGCCTAGAAACAGTTTCCTGAGGCTTTCCACTGTTGTAGTATGAGTGGGAGGGGCCTATTTTAGCGCTTTTTTGCGCAGTTAAAATTACAGACAGAGACATTCAGTTTCCCTCAGCAGTCCCCTGAATGCTATAGGACATCTCTGAAGGGCTCTAAAGGCTTCAAAAGTCGTTTATTGAGGAAGGTAGGGCCACAGTAGAGCTGTGGCAGTTGTTGTGACTGTTTAAAAAACGTTTATTTCGTTTTTTTTATCCTTTTTTTGCATTAAGGGGTTAATCATCCATTTGCAAGTGGGTGCAATGCTCTGCTAACCTATTACATACACTGTAAAAAATTTTGTTTGATTTACTGCCTTTTTTCACTGTTTTTCAAATTTTGACAAAATTTGTTTCTCTTAAAGGCACAGTACCGTTTTTTATTTTTGCTTGTTAACTTGATTTAAAGTGTTTTCCAAGCTTGCTAGTCTCATTGCTAGTCTGTACAAACATGTCTGACATAGAGGAAACTCCTTGTTCATTATGTTTAAAAGCCATGGTGGAACCCCATATGAGAATGTGTACTAAATGTATTGATTTCACTTTAAACAATAAAGATCAGCTTTTGTCTTTAAAAAATTTATCACCAGAGGTTTCTGACGAGGGGGAAGTTATGCCGACTAACTCTCCCCACGTGTCAGACCCTTTGACTCCCGCTCAAGGGACTCACGCTCAAATGGCGCCAAGTACATCAAGGACGCCCATAGCGATTACTTTACAAGACATGACGGCAGTCATGGATAATACACTGTCAGCGGTATTAGCCAGGCTGCCTGAATTTAGAGGAAATCGAGATAGCTCTGGTGTTAGGCGTAATACAGAGCATACAGACGCTTTAAGGTCCATGTCTGATACTGCCTCACAATATGCAGAAGCTGAGGAAGGAGAGCTTCAGTCTGTGGGTGATATCTCTGACTCAGGGAAACCTGATTCTGATATTTCTATTTTTAAATTTAAGCTTGAGAACCTCTGTGTACTGCTTAGGGAGGTTTTAGCTGCTCTGAATGACTGTGATACAATTGCAGTGCCAGAGAAATTGTGTAGACTGGATAAATACTTTGCAGTGCCGGTGTGTACTGAGGTTTTTCCAATACCTAAAAGGTTTACAGAAATTATTAATAAAGAGTGGGATAGACCCGGTGTGCCGTTTCCCCCCCCCTCCTGTTTTTAGAAAAATGTTTCCCATAGACGCCACCACACGGGACTTATGGCAGATGGTCCCTAAGGTGGAGGGAGCAGTTTCTACTTTAGCAAAGCATACTACTATCCCTGTCGATGACAGTTGTGCTTTTTCAGATCCTATGGATAAAAAATTAGAGGGTTACCTTAAGAAAATGTTTATTCAACAAGGTTTTATCCTGCAGCCGCTTGCATGAATTGCTCCTGTCACTGCTGCTGCGGCGTTCTGGTTTGAGTCTCTGGAAGAGGCTTTACAGGCAACGACTCCATTGGATGACATACTTAACAAGCTTAGAGCACTTAAGCTAGCTAATTCTTTTGTTTCTGATGCCATTGTTCATTTGACTAAACTAACGGCTAAGAATTCTGGATTTGACATCCAGGCGCGCAGGGCGCTATGGCTTAAATCTTGGTCAGCTGACGTGACTTCAAAGTCTAAACTACTTAACATTCCCTTCAAGGGACAGACCCTATTCGGGCCTGGTTTGAAGGAAATTATTGCTGACATTACTGGAGGTAAAGGTCATGCCCTTCCTCAGGGCAGGTCCAAATCAAGGGCCAAACAGTCTAATTTTCGTGCCTTTCGAAACTTCAAGGCAAGTGCATCATCAACTTCCTCGGCTACAAAACAAGAGGGAACTTTTGCTCAGTCCAAGACGGCCTGGAAACCTAACCAGTCCTGGAACAAAGGCAAGCAGGCCAAAAAGCCTGCTGCTGCCTCTAAGTCAGCATGAAGGAAAGGCCCCCTATCCGGTAACGGATCTAGTAGGGGGCAGACTTTCTCTCTTCGCCCAGGCATGGGCAAGAGATATTCAGGATCCCTGGGCGTTGGAGATTATATCTCAGGGGTATCTTCTGGACTTCAAGGCTTCCTCTCCACAAGGGAGATTTCACCTTTCCCGATTATCTGTGAACCAGATAAAGAAAGAGGCATTCTTACACTGTGTGCAAGACCTTCTAGTTATGGGAGTGAACGAGGAAAAGAGTTCTCTGTCCCCACTCACAAGAGTCTCCTTCCTAGGGACTCTGATAGATTCTGTAGAAATTAAAATTTACCTGACGGAGTCCAGGTTATCAAAACTTCTATATTCTTGCCTTGTTCTCCATTCTATTCCACGCCCTTCGGTGGCTCAGTGCATGGAAGTAATCGGCTTAATGGTAGCGGCAATGGACATAGTACCATTTGCGCGCCTACATCTCAGACCGCTGCAACTATGCATGCTCAGTCAGTGGAATGGGGATTACACAGATTTGTCCCCTCTACTAAATCTGGATCAAGAGACCAGAGATTCTCTCCTCTGGTGGCTATCTCGGGTCCATCTGTCCAAAGGTATGACCTTTCGCAGGCCAGATTGGACAGTTGTAATGACAGATGCCAGCCTTCTAGGTTGGGGTGCAGTCTGGAACTCCCTGAAGGCTCAGGGATCATAGACTCAGGAGGAGAAACTCCTCCCAATAAATATTCTGGAACTGAGGGCAATATTCAATGCTCTTCAAGCTTGGCCTCAGTTAACAACCCTGAGGTTCATCATATTTCAGTCGGACAACATCACGACTGTGGCTTACATCAACCATCAAGGGGGAACAAGGAGTTCCCTAGCGATGTTAGAAGTCTCCAAAATAATTTGCTGGGCAGAGAGACACAGCAATCCATATCCCAGGTGTAGAGAACTGGGAGGCGGATTTTCTAAGTCATCAGACTTTTCATCCGGGGGAGTGGGAACTCCATCCGGAGGTGTTTGCTCAATTGATTCATCGTTGGGGCAAACCAGAACTGGATCTTATGGCGTCTCGCCAGAACGCCAAGCTTCCTTATTACGGATCCAGGGACCCAGAAGCGATGCTGATGGATGCTCTAGCAGCGCCTTGGTCTTTCAACCTGGCTTACGTGTTTCCACCGTTTCCTCTGCTCCCTCTACTGATTGCCAAAATCAAGCAGGAGAGAGCATCGGTGATCTTGATAGCGCCTGCGTGGCCACGCAGGACCTGGTATGCAGACCTAGTGGACATGTCATCCTTTCCACCTTGGACTCTGCCTTTGAGACCAGACCTTCTACTACAAGGTCCTTTCAATCATCCAAATCCAATTTCTCTGAGACTGACTGCCTGGAGATTGAACGCTTGATTTTATCAAAGCGTGGCTTCTCCGAGTCAGTCATTGATACCTTAATACAGGCACGAAAGCCTGTCACCAGGAATATCTACCATAAGATATGGCGTAAATATCTTTATTGGTGTGAATCCAAAAGTTACTCATGGAGTAAGGTTAGGATTCCCAGGATATTATCTTTTCTCCAAGAGGGTTGGAAAAAGGATTATCAGCTAGCTCTTTGAAGGGACAGATTTCTGCTCTGTCTATTCTTTTGCACAAGCGTCTGGCGGATGTTCCAGACGTTCAGGTCAGGCGTTGGTTAGAATCAAGCCTGTGTTTAAACCTGTTGCTCCCCCATGGAGCTTAAATTTGGTTCTTTAAGTTCTTCAAGGGGTTCCGTTTGAACCTCTTCATTCCATAGATGTCAAACTTTTATCTTGGAAAGTTCTTTTTTTGATGGCTATTTCCTCAGCTCGTAGAGTCTCAGAGTTATCCGCTTTACAATGTGATTCTCCTTATCTGATCTTCCATACAGATAAGGTAGTTCTGCGTACAAAACCTGGGTTTTTGCCTAAGGTAGTATCTACTAAGAATATCAATCAAGAGATTGTTGTTCCATCATTGTGTCCTAATCCTTCTTCAAAGAAGGAACGTCTTTTACATAATCTGGACGTGGTTCGTGCTTTAAAGTTTTACTTACAAGCTACTAAAGATTTTCGTCAAACATCTGCTTTGTTTGTGGTTTACTCTGGACAGAGGAGAGGTCAAAAGGCTTCGGAAACCTCTCTTTCCTTTTGGCTAAGAAGCATAATCCGCTTAGCCTATGAGACTGCTGGACAGCAGCCTCCTGAAAGGATTACAGCTCATTCTACTAGAGCTGTGGCTTCCACTTGGGCCTTTAAAAATAAGGCTTATGTTGAACAGATTTGCAAGGAGGCGACTTGGTCTTCGCTTCATACTTTTCCAAATTCTACAAATTTGATACTTTTGCTTCTTCGGAGGCTATTTTTGGGAGAAAGGTTTTACAGGCAGTGGTACCTTCCGTTTAAGTACCTGCCTTGTCCCTCCCTTCATCCGTGTACTTTAGCTTTGGTATTGGTATCCCACAAGTAATGGATGATCCATGGACTGGATACACCTTACAAGAGAAAACACAATTTATGTTTACCTGATAAATTTATTTCTCTTGTAGTGTATCCAGTCCACGGCCCGCCCTGTCATTTTAAGGCAGGTCAAAATTTTAGATTAAACTACAGTCACCACTGCACCCTATGGTTTCTCCTTTCTCGGCTTGTTTCGGTCGAATGACTGGATATGGCAGTTAGGGGAGGAGCTATATAGCAGCTCAGCTGTGGGTGTCCTCTTGCAACTTCATGTTGGGAAGGAGAATATCCCACAAGTAATGGATGATCCGTGGACTGGATACACCACAAGAGAAATAAATTTATTAGGTAAGCATAAATTGTGTTTTTTCAGTATTAATATGTAGCTATTAGGGCTAGTGCTGCTTGTCGGTATATAATTGCTTACTGTGAAGTTTTTGTACTTTATCAAAATAATCCATGTTTTGTTACTATGATATTCAAAGTCCCCAACATAGCTGCATGATTCCTATCATTATATTACTGGTATAAATATTCACAAATATACCCATTTTTGTCATACATGGTTCCAGTAAGTTTCTTTTTCTATAAACATTAGTGGGGTTCAACCTTGGTTAACGGTCAAATGGAGATACTGACTTGTTTTTCAGAATATATTTACAAAATACATATTTGTCTATTATAGCTTAGTGACGAGTGCCATCTTCCGAGGGAAAAATATTCTAACTTCTAAATCTTAGCTTATTAACAAAAATGTTAATTAATCTGTAATTAGTGTTAGCCAATCATTTATGTGAACCTAACCTTATCAGTTGGGGAGGAGTTAAGCATTTTCCATAAAATACACACTCACCCACAAAAGGTGGAGACAGGGACACAAGCAGACAGCACAAGGGGCCACACTGAGCATGCATGATGACCACACCCTATCCAGAGGAGATGGGAGGCTAAGCTGAGCAGATAGAAAAGTCAGGATAATGGCAAGAGAGGGTCCAGGGGTAACCTAAGAGGGTCTTTTTACACTGAACCCCAGTGAAGGATCCCACAATGTTGATGTTGAAGTATGAAACAAACCTATATGAAATAGTTTTGTTAATATGATTTATGCTCTTTACATTTATATTCAAAGTTTTATTATTGAATCAGGTGAGTTAATCAATTCTGGTTTGCCCTTTATAGTCATAAATATTTTTGTTTAGTAATTCCTGTAAACCTGGTCTTATCTGTCAACAATAACACTGGGTCAATCAGGAATCTGGTAATAATCTAATTTTCTTATGGTTTGACAGAATTATTAGTTTACCTGATTCTTGCCAGCTATGCTGAGAATTTAAATAATAAAAGTTTCTGTTTCTCTATTATACATGCAAGCTACTGCATAAAATAATTTAGTTATTGTTTTCATTAGTTTTAACCTGATAATCATTAAATCATTGTAATGATGTATGCTTATTGATTTGCTTTATTTAAAAATTGCTTATTATTTCTAATAATTATTTTAATAAACTAAGTTTGCTTATTGATTTAGTCTCAGTTTAATTAATAGACTAATCAGAACTAAAAGTATTCAGGTTTTATATATATTATCCATTGCAAATTATATAATTCAGAGTGTTATTAAATTGCACACATTGCCCCTGCAAAGTTGGTAACTGCTATTATATAAATATTGAGTTACATTATCAGAATGATATAGAGGTTCCATAATATTTATTGTGTCTAAACACATAATACACTTTGCGGGTATACTACTGAAATAATAATAATAATAAGGATAATATATATAAAACCTGAATCCTTTTAGTTCTGATTCGTCTATTAATTAATAATTTGTCTATTAATCAATAAGCATACATCATTACAATGATTTAATGAGCATTATTATCAGGTTAAAACTAACTAATCCAAATATAATGTAATGAATATTATCCTTATTATTATTATTATTATAAATATTATTATTAGTTCAGTAGTGTACGCGCAAAGTGTATTATGTGTTTAGACACAATAAATATTATGGAACCTCTATGAATTATATCATTTGCAAAGGATAATAGATATAAAACCTGAATCCTTTTAGTTCTGATTTGTCTATTAATTAAACTGAGACCAGATCAATAAACAAACTTAGTTTATTAAAATAATTATTAGAAATAATAAGCAATATTTGAATAAAGCAAATCAATAAGCATACATCATTACAATGATTTAATGATTATCAGGTTAAACTAATGAAAACAATCACTAAATTATTTTATTTGCAGTAGCTTGCATGTATAATAGAGAAACAGAAACTTGTGTTATTTAAATTCTCAGCATAGCTGGCTAGAATCAGGTAAACTAATAATCCTGGAAGACCATAAGAAAATGATATTATTACCAGATTCCTGATTGACCCAGTGTTATTGTCGACAGATAAGACCAGGTTAACAGGAATTACTAAACAAAAATATTTGTGACTATAAAGGGCAAACCAGAATTGATTAACTCACCTGATTCAATAATAAAACTTTGAATATAAATGTAAAGAGCATAAATCATATCAACAAAACTGTTTCATATAGGTTTGGTTCATACTTATCAACATTTTGGGATCCTTCACTGGGGTTCAGTGTAAAAGACCCTCTTAGGTTACCCCTTGACCCTCTATTGCCATTATCCTGACTTGTCTGGTCAGCTTAGCCTCCCATCTCCTCTGGATAGGGTGTGGTCATCATGCATGCTCAGTGTGGCCCCTTATACTCTCTGCTTGTGTCCCCCTGTTCCCGTCCTGTTTGCTATTTTCCATGACATGGAGAACTTTTGGACCTGTCTTAAAGGATAGATTTAGATCAGATGACAAGACTTTCTTCTGTAGTATTTTTTTAGGAGTATCTATCTCTGGGCGCGTTCTTCTGGAGATATTCCTGGGTGATGTGACCATGGATGCCAACCTGCTGAGCTGGTAAGCTGTCTGGGTCTTGTTTAAGGATTATGGACTCAGAAGTGTCTGCTCTCCTCTTTAAACATCTTGGAGTTGAGAGCAATTTGCAATGCTCTGATAACTTGACCTCAGTCATCTCTAGCTTGGTTCCAGTCGGACAATATAATCTCAAGGGTTTATATCAACCATTAGGGAGGAACTAGGGATTCCTTAGCCATGTAGGAGGTGACTTGGATTGTTCAGTGGGAGGAAGCTCACATTTGCTGTCACTCATCCACTTTCCAGGGGTGGACAATTGGGAGTCGGACTTCTAAACAGACAGATAATTTATCACAGGGAGTGAGCATTTCCATCCTGTTTGAGCCTTTACTTTCCATAGATATTAAGTTGTTATCTTGGAAGGTTTTGTTTCTCATTGCTATCTTTGCTACTTGGAGAGTCTCGGAGCTCTCAGTTTTGCAGTGTGATTCGCCTTATTTTATCTTTCATGCAGTTAAGGCAGTTATTCGTACTAGTTAGGTTTTCTTCCTAAGTGGTTTCGGATAGATATATTATCATAAAATTGTTGTTCCTTCTCTGTGTCCTTATTTTTCTTCTCATAAGGAACGTTTGTTGCACAACTTTGATGTTGTGCGTGCTTTTATTTTCTATCTACAGGCGACTAAGGATTGTTGCCAGTTTTCTGTTTGTTTCTCTGGGAAACATAAAGGTCAGAAAGCTTCAGCTACTTCTCTTTCTCTTTGGTTGAGTAGTATAATGCGTTTGGTTTATGAGACTGCTGGACAGCAGCCTCCTGAGAGAATTTCAGCTCATTTGACTAGGGCTGTCCCTTCCTCTTGGGCTTTCAAGAAGGACGTTTCTGTAGAACAGATTTGCGAGGCTGCAAATTGGTCCTCTCTGCATAAGTTTTCCAAATTTTCCAAATTTTATATTTTTGTCTTAGCCGAGGCTTCTTTTGGGAGAAAGGTTCTTCGTGCAGTGGTGCCTTCTGTTTAGGTTACCTGTCTTGTCCCTCCCTAATCATCTGTTTCCTCTAGCTTGGGTATTGGTTCCCACTAGTAATTGATGATTTAGCCTTTTTAGAAGGCTAAATCGGTCAGGAAAAAAGAACTTGTATCAAAGGTTCATTCATACTCCTGGAGGATACTAAGGAACAGAGAATAAAAGAATAAAAAAGGAAAAGCCTAAAATTTCTACCATAAAATTCGGAGCACACCTAGTAACAGAAGCAAGCAAGGCTCAGGAATAAAGCTGGGACTCATATCTATGGGAGTACGGTTAGAAGTAACTCTTCCTGGGAGAAGAGTACCTATATTCCTATGAACACATACATTACCTCATATGATTGAGGTAAATATCTGACAAGTGGACAAAGATTGACAGTGTGTTCCACTGGGGATATCGATAAGAACTGGAGTGAGGAGACTCTTGACTGCATTTGGATCAAAGATCGAAAACAAGTGGGGACACTTTGAGATCCACCTGCCTATACTTACCTCATTAGATTGGGGTTACACTTGTGAGTAGGGAATACCCTAAGTTGTTCTTGTTTTTACATATATTTGTTTTATTTTATTAAATTGATCTGCACCATGAGAGGTGTTTCAGTGCGCTTGTTTTTCTAGATCTCTGAGGCTGTACCATTTTACTCAAATTGAACCTTGAGTAGTTTTGTGACGAGCAGCACTGAACATCGCTCTCGAATTTCATTCTAATTTCGCCATCAGAAGGATAAGACTTTTTTTTATTTATTTATATATTGGATTTCTTAAATCATGATAAGCATTTGGATATATCTTTCTCATCTTATTATATTTTGTAATCTTTTCTAGCAGTGTTTATTTTATTCTGTGGTATATAACTTGATTATCATTACACTACTATAATATTATATTACTATCTATAATATATCCAATTGTGAGTGTGCGCAACTCTGGTTTTCAGTGGTGATACTCACTCTGTTATGTTCACCACTGTAACTTTGTGTTTATATATATATATATATATATATATATATACACACGCAAAGTTTTGTTTTTTTAGCACACCTTACAATATAATTGAAGAGGACGCAGATGAAACCAAGTAAACAGAACCGCATCTGAAGTAGACATCATTCTATCTATCACTTCCATGCAATGTGCCACTGATGAATGAGCATGAGAAAGAAGTCGGGAACATAACCCCTGAAGCGCATCCCTGAGCTGGTTGGAGAGATAAAGACTCATGCTGACTGAGTCTGAAACCATTCCCCAAAAACAAGCCCTCATAGATGGAACAAGAGAACTCCTTTCCAGGTTAGTCCTCCAACCATGTGCTCGAAGGCAAGCAAGAACCCTCTGAGTGTTGTCCTGAGCTACCTGCAGAGACGGGACCTAAACCAGAATATCCTCCAACTTGTGTGCATGTTATCAGGCCAAAATCACCAGGGTATGTAAACTTTTGATCAGGGTCATTTGGGTAGTTTCTGTTGTCATTGTGATTTAAAAATAGTAAACACAGTTGATTGATAATAAATGGCTTCAGCCAAACACTAACCATGAGTGAAAGAAAAAGTTTTTGTGTTATCATTCATATTCTCTGAAAAATGGCCAAGAAATCATAAATTCTGCCAGGGTATGTAAACTTATGAGCACAACTTTATGCTTAGACAGTGGAATGGGGACCATTCTGACCTGTCGCAGTATGTTTTTCTGGATGCTCAGATGAAAAAGAGTCTTCATTGGTGGATTTAATCCTCGTCAATCAATCTAGCTGGGTAGCTTCTTGCGGCTCTCTTGAGGTTCTTGGTTCTTGGGACCAGGTGAAGGGGTCTCTCCCTATTAATGTTCTAGAGTTGAGAGCTGTTTATAACACACTCTAAGAGTGGCCTCATTTGGCGTATTCTCATTTTATTCAGTTTCATTCTGGAAATGTCACCACGGTAGCCTTTATCAACCTTCGGGATGGTACCCGTAGTCCTCTGGCAATGCAGGAAGGGTCTCTCATTCTACAGTGGGCAGAGAGGAACCAATGTCAACTCTCAGCTTTGTCTATTCCAGGGGTGGAACTTTGGGAGGTAGATTTATTGAATAGGCAGACTTTCCATTCGGAAGAATTGTCTCTTAATCAGGAATTTTTTTCAAGAAATAACTTGTCAATGAGGTATCCTAGATATAGATTTGATAGCCTCCCATTTCAATGCTTAGCTTCCGAGGTATGGTGCTAGGAAAAGTGATCCTAGGGCAGAGCTAGTGGACGCAGTGGTGGTTCCTTGGAACTACAACTTGGTGGCCCGGATCAAACAGGAGGGGGTCCCTACTATTTTAATTGCTCCTCCTTGGCCACTGTGGGGATTTGTTTTCCCAATATCCTTTCTTTTATCAGGATCTGGATACTTTGCAGTTAACTATTTGTAGATTAAATGGTTAGGAGATGTTTCTAGCATTAACTATTATTCTCGTTCAGGTTGGCTGACTTTTTTGTTTTCGGGTTTTCTTGTTCAATCTTGTTCAGGGCTCTTCTTTGTTGGTTCACTGTTTTTGGACGCCTTGGAATTAGACTGAGATATCTGCTTGAATTGGGACCATTATTGGTCCTTTTCTCTGTTGTTACTTTGGGCTGGTGTTAGCCTTCCGTTGTGCTTAGTTCTTCCTTCGGGGCATGTTTTGTACTTGGTGTTCTGAAACAGGTTTGAGCTTCTGTTCTGTTTTATTCACATCCTTTAAAGCTGGCATTGCTACAGTTGTCTTTCTGGGATGTATCTCCTTCTTGGGGTGAGAGTCCTTTCATTGGGACCTGTGGGCTGATGGGCTTGGTTCCTTGTTCTGGGTGTTTTGGCCTGGGCCGTCAGATAAGATCTCAGTGGAGTGGGGGGGGGGGGCAATGTTTTTGCTATTCAATTTTGTTTCCCTTGTTTATTGAGTTGTTTTGGGTGAATAGTTTTCGGGGAGGGTACCTTATTAAGAACTGCCTTTCCTTTTCTTTTTCCCATCCATATCCATGAACTCTACAGCATGGGTATTGGTTTTCCATGGGCTATGAATGTCATTGTGGACTCTCACTGCCAATAGAAGGAAAACTAAAATTATTCTTATCTGATAATTTAATTTCCTTCTTGGCAGTGAGGGTCCATGATCCCACCCTATTGTTTTATTGTAGGAGCGGCAGTTATTGCACCTCTGTACCCATTGTATATCTATTCCCTTTCCTTATCCTCGGCTGAACTACTGGAGGGTAGGGGAAGTGGGACGGATATTTATAGTCTTGTTTGGGGTGTCCTCCTCCTCCTGGTAGCCAGGAATAGTATTCTCACAGGTTATTAATGTCATCATGGACTCTCACTACCGAGAAGGAAACTAAAGTATCAGGTAAGGATAATTTTTTTTTTCTTATCAGAATCTCAAATCTCTAAGCTTGATGCTGTGGAGATTGAATGGTTAGCTCTTAGATAGAGAGGTTTTTCTAAGTCTGTAGTTGAGACTTTGATTCAGGCTCATAAAACGGTGACTGGGAAGATCGATCATAAGGTTTGGAAGACTTGTATTTCTTGGTTTGTATCATGGTTTTTTCATAGAATTCTTTTAGAATTCCTAGGATTCTGCTGTTTCTTCAGGATGGTTTGAATAAGGATTTTCCGCCACTTCTCTTAGAGGTCAAATTTCGGCTTTTTCAGTTCTGTTTTTATAAGAAGATTGTAAATCTTCCTGATATTCAGTAGTCTTAATTTGGTTTTGAAGGTTTTGCAGGCTCCTCAATTTGAGCCCAGGCATAAGGCGGATATCAAGTTTTTTTCTTTTTGTAATCTTTTCTGATAGGAGAGTTTCTGAATTGTTTGCCCTTTCTTGTGATCCTGCTTATTTTATTTTTGATCAGGATAAGGCAGTTTTGAGAACTAAGTTTGATTTCCTTCCTAAAGTGGTGTCTTTGGACAACTTGAGTAGGGAGATTGTTCCTTCTTTTTGTAATAATATAAACAATTATATGGAGAGGCTTCTCCATAATCTGGATGTTGTAAGAGCTTTGAATATGCGCACACATTTAAAGGACCATTAAACTTGACATTTAAACAAAGCATAAAGGGCTAGATTACAAGTGAAGTGCAAACGGTTTTATGCTAGCACAATCGTCTTTTCACAAGCCATTTTCAATGCGCTGATATTACAAGTTGAATGTAATTGTGATTGCGCTAGCGCAATCGCCTTTTATGCTTCACTACTACTACTTCACTACCGCAATCTCAGAGATGTGGCTAACTGTTTTCCAAAACTAAAAGTTGTACAAAACACTTCAAGAATACATTACAAAGTAGTTACACTCATAAATAAATAATTAACCTCTAAACAGCCATTCCCCTACATTACCAAACCCTAAATAGAACCATTAAACCCTAAACCTCCACACCCCTCACATCGCAAACACTAAACTTAACTTTTAACCCCTAAACCGCCATCCCCCATGTTGCAAACTATCTAAATAAACTATGAACCCCTAAACTGCCATCCCCCCACAACGCAAAGTAATAAACTAACATCTAAACCCACGAACCTAACACCCTCTAACTTAACCCAAATTAAAACCCCTAAATTTACAAAAAATCCTAACTACCTTAAAAAATACCTATAAAACTAAATAAAAACCTAAAAGCGATCAGCTCTTTTTTTTTAAATAAAATAACTCTAACCCCTCTAACATTACAACCCCCCAAACCCCCAAAGTAAAAAGAACTAAATTACCAATTGTCCTGAAAAGTAAATTTGGTTGGGCATTGCCCTCTGTAAGGGTTAACCTGCTGACAGGTACTGCCTGACTCCGCCCCCATCACCTACATAAGGATCTGCTCAGCTGTCCATTCATCTTATTGATGAGTCAAGTAGGACCCATTACTCATCAAACGGTTCCTTTGCTTGTACAAACTTCAACAGGTCATACTGAATATCTGTCGTTCGATGTTCTACCCTCTCCATTATTCCCAATTGTACTTGGGTTAAGTTGGCTCCAACTACATCAACCCTCCATAGACTGGAAAGATTTATCAGTGGAACTGTCGTCTGTATATTGTAAGAAGACCTGTTTCCCACTTCAAGACAACATATTACAACTGACCAACCAGGAACCTACGCTTCCCGAGGAATATTTCGATTTTGCCGATGTTTTTAGCAAGAAGGAGGCAGAGTCATTACCCCCTCATCGTATATATGACTGCCCCATCGACCTTCAACCCATGGCAACGATACACTATGGTCCCCTGCAGAAAGGAATTATCCTATAGGAGACAAAGAACTCCTTGCTATAAAAAGGTCTTTGGAGCACTGGAGGCATCTTTTAAAGGGCACAGAGATGCCTATTGTTATTTATACAGACCACAAGAATCTAGAGTACCTCCAAAACAACAAGACGTTATCTGCAAGACAGGTTGTATTTTGCTAGGTTCAACTTCAATATTATTTACCGACCAGCAAATAAAAACACCAAAGCCGATGCCTTTTAACGGAAGGACAGGAAACCAACAGAACTAGAAAGACCTCAAAGTATTATTCCAGTTGAACGATTTCTGGGTGTAACAACAACACTTATTTCGGAGATAGAGAATGCAACGAATATTGAGAGTAGTCTCCCCTACAACGATATCCACCTTCGTTCTAATGGTCTATACTACCACAATGACAAGTTATACATTCCATCAAGCCTTAGACCCCGAATACTTCAGATGTTCCTCTATCAGGACACCAAGGAATTAGACGAACGATGGAAAAGATATCAAGACAATTCTGGTGGCCATGCCTAAAATCCTCTGTAGAGAACTACATCCAAAGTTGTAGTATTTGCACTACATGTAAAAATGAGAACAAAAACCCATTCGGACTCCTCATGCCCTTGGATATACCTGAAAAACCCTGGCAACATGTCGGATTGGATTTCATTGTGGACTTACCAATCTTCGACTCTCAAAAGACAATTATAGTGGTGAGCGACCACTTAACGAAGATGGCACACTTCATCCCCTATCACAAACTTCCTACCTCATCTGAGACAGCAGAGTTGTTCATTAAACATATAATCAGGCTTCATGGAATACCACCTACACTCGTTTCAAACAGAGGGACACAGTTTACATCCAACTTCTGGAAACATTTATGCAGAAAATTACTCATTGATCACAGGTTCTCAAACAGACTTTGTGGACTTTATGACAAGTGGTCCCTCATCCGATGAGGCTGAATTAAATAATGAAATTGTTATTATGTATCCACCAGACCCACACCTCACTCAACCCTTACAGGCCAATACTAGTGGGGGCATACTCAAACATAAATCTAGACAGACTAGTAACAAAAACAGATATGTTAAAGCCATAATTAATGAAGAACAGTCTAGACAAGGGGCTAATATTGAGCAGCCGCAGGTTTTTCAAGAGGCCGTGGCCGGACAGGGAGGAGGGGGAGGAAGGGGGAGAGGAGGGACACACAGACCCCAAACATCTCAGAGAGGAGAACAACCACTAGCACAGAGAGAGGGATACACACTAAGGAGAGGGAAACAGAACAGATACAAGGTGTGAAAGTAATTAATCTATCTTCTGTCACTCTAGAAGAATCAGAACTAGAAGTTCTAGGATTAGGACTTAACTTTGTGCCTTCAGTAGATTTCGATGTGTTTGAAACATTGTTAGATGTAAACAAGCTGGTACGTAAGCTTACATTAAAAAAGTTTTTCAATGCAGAAAATATCGAACAAGGGGGTGTACCACTACAGAATATTGCTGAGAGATTGGTGGAGAATGATCATTTTCAGGTGAATGATGCTGTAGATTTCATAACATTATATCAGTTAGAAAGAGATAGCAATACATCAGAGGTAATCAAAGGCTCACATACAGGATATAGACCAAAGTCAGATTTCTACCCTACCCAGAAAAGGGGCAATATACTTGAACAATTTCATAAGAGAGTGGAAGAGGACTTAGTGAGATTAAAGTCACAAGAAACAAACCATAGAGAGAATCTAACATTGAAACAAAAAAGAGGCCTAAAGCTTTTAAAGCAGAGAGAGAGTCTGATAATAAAAAATTCGGATAAGGGAGGCTCCATTGTCGTCATGGACAGGAGCTTCTATGTTCAGGAAGCGTTAAGGCAACTTGAGGACAAGGAGGTATACCTCGTGTTAAGAGGGAACCCGGTCCAGACCTATCAAAGAGAAATGAGGGATCTACTGGACGACGGACTGGAATGTGGTGTAATAGATTCTGTCACTTTTGAGTATTTGATGGTGGAGGAACCGGTTACTCCGATCTTCCACCATCTACCAAAGGTGCATAAGTCCCTGGACAATGTTAGGGGACGCCCAATTGTGTCAGGTATAGGTTCACTGTTTGAAAACCTGTCCAATTGGATCGAATCTTTACTCCAGCCCGTCGTCTGGAGATTGCCATCATTTCTTAAAGATACCAAACACCTGTTAAATTTGACAGATAACTTTGTTTGGGAGCCTAACTATAGTTGGCTCACCATAGATGTGGTGGGCCTATATTCGGCAATACCCCACAAGCAAGGTCTAGAGGCTGTGAAATATATGCTGGATTGCTATAGCGAATATGATGATAATCTCAAAAGCTTCATATTGCGTACACTTCTATTCCTATTGACACATAACTTTTTTGAGTTCAATGGATTGTTTTATCTGCAGAGACGTGGGACAGCTATGGGGGCAAAATTTGCCCCAGCTTTTGCCAACATATACATGGGTTGGTGGGAGCTGTCCCATGTCTATGCAGATAGCAATCCATTTAGGAGCTCAATTATAGCGTACAAGCGCTATATTGATGATCTCATAATGGTTTGGTCGGGTACAGAGGAAGAAAGTAGTTCATTTGTAGAACATCTCAATCACAATAGGGCAGGGCTACAATTTACGTATATCTTTGAAAACAAAAAGGTGTCATACTTAGATGTGGAATTAGAAGGAAGCATAGAAGATGGAACAGTAATATCGACCCTCTATACAAAACCTATTGCTGCCAATGCCCTTCTACATGCTAAGAGCTGTCATCCGCGCCATATGAATTATGGCGTGGCAAAGGGCCAGTTTATTAGGTTGAAACGAAATTGCTCAAGAGAATCTGATTACCAAGCAGAGAGTAAGATACTTTGGAAAAAGCTCAAAGCAAGGGGTTATCCAGAGGGGCCTTTACGCAAAGCGTATTTGGAGGTCCAGAGAATCCCAAGGGCAGACCTGCTGAGATCTAAAACACAAGAAAAAGATAGAGAGAAGAGTGAAATAACCTTTGTTACTAATTATACCAACCAATATAGACAAGTTTGTGACATAGTCAAGAGAAACTTACCGATTTTGAGGGCTGATGAAGCGCTAAAGGCCGTGATAGATAAGGGTTGCCGATTTGTTTCTAAAAGGAACCTAACATTAGGGAACATCATCTCACCTAGCGCTCTCAGAAAACCACTGAAAAAAAGCAGCTGGCTCAGCTGTAAAGGCCATTACAGATGTGGCTCACATGGCTGTACAGCCTGTAGTTACACTGGAACTGGTAAAGTTTTCCAGTCAAGCTACTCGCAACGGGTTTTTGATTGTAATTTCTGTACGAATTGTCGTTCAGAGTTTGCAATATATCTGATAACTTGTTCCTCTTGCCAGAAACAGTATGTAGGGTGTACGACGCGAGAAACAAGAGAACGTATACGTGAGCATCTCAACGATATAGAGAGAGGAAGAACAGCAACAGGGGCATCAAAGCATTTCATTCATGAACATGGCGGTAGTGCTAAAACATTCACCTGGATGATCATTGACATCATAAAGAATAAACCTAGGGGAGATAGTAAAATCAAGGAACTCTACAAAAAGGAGGCATTTTGGATTTTCAAGCTATACACACGGATGCCAAATGGCATGAATATTGAAACGGATTTGATTAACCATTGGTAATCATATGCTTGCGAATTCAAAACCTCCTTATCTGTTTAGTTATCAAATAAGGCCCACTTATGTCTTAACATTGCTATACTTATAGATATCAGGATTAAGTTAATCTATTAAAAACATAGATACTAGAAAAGAAATAATTGCGGAGGCTTGTGATATGCTTTTCTTAAATAGGATAAGCTAACAAAACACATAAATCCTCATAAGATTGCAATAATGAAGTGATTCATAAGTGTTATTTATTTTAACATAACAACAACTATTTGATTTTGATTTTTAATGTGAGACACAGAGTATAAAGTTAGTTAAAATTATAGCAAAAGTGATCTGAAGTTGTAAAATAGGAATAAGATCTATTGGAAACTGCAAATATATATAGAGATTGTTTAGAAGAACAATAATCAGGGATGCAACTAAATATACTAGCTATAAAAAGTTAACAATAATACATAAGAGACAATGAAACTACTTTATTCATTTATTAAGTGCATATACATTAATAAGAAGGTGTCACACATTTTTTATTATTATACAAACAAATATAGCTTACAAATTGAATGAATTGAATATGAGTACATTTAGTGAGTAAATACAACCTCAAGGGTTAATATTAGAAAGGAGGCATAGCACAGACTACCAATCAAATAAGAGAAAGTGGAATAAAACCACACAGCTGAGACTGACAAGGAGTGTCTATGAATAAGGCCAGTCAGGGCCGAAACATGTTAGACGTGTCTACTGTCTGTGCCATGTTATTTTGATTTTACAAGTCATGTTTTTAATTGGAAGAAATAAAGAAGAATTTTTTAGTTTTTAAGCCAGTTGCCATTTATCATTTCTTGGTTTGAGTCACAGGTTCTCAACGTCATACCATCCCCAAACTAATGGACAAGTTGAACGACAACCAGGGGCTCGAGCAATACCTCCGCTGCTATTGTTCACAACTTCAAAATGATTGTACAAGGTTTTTACCTCAGGCGGAATTTGCCTACAATGATGCCATCAACTCCAAAATGAAGGTCTCACCTTTCTACGCCAACTACGGGTTTCACCCAACTTTCACTATCGCACCTGGTGTTATCTCCAATTCTCCACAAGTCGACCAGATGACCAATACACTACTGGAAACGTTGAGAATCCTTCACGATAACATCACCCAAGCTCAGACATCACAAAAATGATACTATGATCAAAAAAGACGATCACCCCCGATTATGCTATAGGTGATTCTGTATGGCTGTCGATGAAAAATCTTAGATTACAGATACCGAGTAAGAAGTTAGCTAGGAGATTTATAGGACCGTTCACCATAAAGAAGGTCATCAACAACAATGCAGTAACTCTGGACCTTCCTCCCACTCTACACATACATCCAACTTTCCACGTCTCCTTGCTGAAACCAGCAAGATTCATGAGGGACTCCAGTATGGTCCTACCACCAGCTCCAGTTGATGAACTTTCTGACGAGTATGAGGTACAGGCGTTACTCTATTCCAGATACAATAACGGGGAGCTGCAATATCTAGTGCACTGGAAAGGGTACTCCAGTCAGGGAACCATCTACTAACCTCCATGCACCCAGATTGGTGGCTTTGCTCCATCGCCGCAACCCTGATTGTCCTCGTCCACAAGCCGTGGCACGGCTTGCCTGAAGGGGGGGTCATGTAAGGGTTAACCTGCTGACAGGTACTGCCTGACTCGGCCCCCATCACCTACATAAGGATCTGCTCAGCTGCAGACAAGTGCTTGGAAATTTGTTTGTTTGCTGTGAACGCAGCAGAGCTGAAACTACTGAGCCTGCACCTCAAATCTAATTTGGATTATAATTCTCTGGTATCTTGAGATCATTTTCTACCCGGAATATCATCCTGACCTAACCTGTCCTGGGACTTTGTTTAAGCTATTTATCTATATCACACTTTCCCTCTGGCTTACTAACTTCTCATACTAAGAGCGGACTGCAGAGGATCCCTTCAGACTTGTAACATCCTCAAACTACACTGTCTGTATGCGGGCATTGTAAATAAAAACTTTCTACAACTTCTCCTCCTAGTTTGCGATCCTCCGATCGCTAAAAGTAAAGCCGCCCGCTTTCGCAATCAGCTGTGAGTGTAGAGACGCTGACGTCACCATCTCTGCTCCAGCTGTCTGTATCCGCCTTGCTGCATTCTCGGCGTAGAAGGGAAACTGCATATAAGAGACCAGTGATACACTTAAACGCTGAGTCCAGTAGTACTTGCTAATGTAAATTACGGACCTTGTCTCTCACTCAGGCTCTGCCCACTATTTTATAATCTGTGTACCTACAGCCTCTGTACCGGATTACTTGGCTCTGTGACATCCCACTAGTCATAGGAAACGTTTGAGAAAGTCAGATCAGACTCATAAAATCACTTCAGTCCAAGGTGGTATACATCTTTCAATAGTGTTATACCGGATTTCAGTGAGACAATACACATATTAACCCTACACGTTCTGCAGTTGTGGTTCACAATCAGACAACCTTTTACACCCTCATTAGGGCATTCAGCTATTTGGCTACCCAAAAACACCCTAATCTATTTTTTTTAAAAAAGGCATAGCATTAACCCCATAACAGTACTCACTAATGATGACGATGGTGGAGGTCCATCTTCTTCATCCAGGCGGTGGCAGCAGCAGTGGTCCTCATCTTGCTAGCTTCAACACAGAGGCCCTCTTCATACTGTCTCCAGCCACACACTGAATAGTGAATGCAAGGTACCCCTTTTATATGGGGGTACCCTTGGATTTCTATTGGCTGATTTGAATCTTCAACTTCAAATCAGCCAATAGAATGAAAGCTTTTTCCTTTCATTCTATTGGCTGATTTGAATGTGAAGATTCAGGTTATCAGTTTTGCATCAACAATCATGATAGGCAAATCATTCTTTGCAATAGTAACCAAGTTTAATCAGTGCTAAACCTCCTTAAGGGAATCCAAGAGTGCAGGCTTCCCAGGTCTGCACATGTGCAAACAGAATTTGTGCTATATTTGAATATTAGTTTTTGAATGGTTAGTAAGGGTTCTTTTTTTCTGGGGGACAGGGAAATCAGTGAAAAGAATAAACATAAAACAATATACTCAATTGACAAAATAAAGCTGCAGTTTTCATTGCAAAAGTATTCTTATATCTAAAGATTTATAATCATGTAGTTTACAATTTGTGTTTATTTTCCCTTTAAGTCATTTGGCCAAAAATTACAAAGGCTAGATTTTGTGTGCATACTGCTCAAATAATTAAAGGGTACGTTGTGTGCAGACAATACACAGTGCACAGGCTCATCATCACATGTTGAAGAAGCCTATATGTAAAGAACATAGAGTTAGACAGTGAGTCTAAGGAGCAGATTCTATGAAGTTCTCAAGTCTAGACGTTGTTTTCCATGCCAACACTTGCAGGGGCAGCCCTTATGGTATTCTATAAAATAAGGGGCTGTCCCTGCGAGTGGCTAGATGTCTCCCAAACAAATAATGAGACCTCTCTGCTAGGTAAAAGTTCACAATTGAGGGTGAAGTACAGAGGGGGCATGTTTTAAACTTGAATATTATGCTTAATACAAATCAAATTAAGCAGTTTTCAGTGCACTGTACCTTAAATTCGCTGTCATTTTTATATGCATAAATTTTCCTTTCAAAATAATTAGTGTTTTGAGTATTTTGATGAAAACTCTCCACTTTTTAACTGATGAAAAACAGTGAGAACTGTAGTCAGAAAATGTTTATAGAATTACTTGGGACTTTCAGGTTCTGCCCTTTTTCTTATAGAACACAGTGAGTTCAGCCCCTGAGAAATCTGTACTATACGTTCTTTCCAAACTAGAGAATCTTTGCTTATCATGCCCATTGAAAGTAATGAAGCTCTCAGGGAAACTAAAGCTGTCAGTTTTTCAGTTTAATGTTTTAAAGAAGAAATACAAAGTGCAATGTAATTTGTAACAGATACTTATTAATATACAAAACATGACCCTCATTTTTTAAGTTTACACTGAAACTGTGAAAGCTTAATAAGAAATTGTTAACTAACATCCTAAATACACTGCTGTATACAAACAAATAGAAAGTGCAAAGTTTAAATGTAATAAAAGTTAATCTGAAGTGTAAAGTAATACTACAAAGTACAAAGTGTAAATGCAGCAGAACTCTCATGTCGTGCAGTGCTATATAAAGATGAAGAACAAAAAAGTCCAGCATCACAGGATAATGAAAATTGTAGTTAAAATCAGCACTTTATTTTCCTGTATAACAGTTAAAAATTGTATACTGTACAGTGTACAAAGTGTGAGGAAATGTATTGGTCAGCCATTTAACAGAAGATAAACACTAAACAAACAAATAATGCACATATATATATATATTGTTTGTAAATTATATTAGTTTAAATTATGCAAAAAGAAGTGTAAAGTTTAAAGGGACAGTCAAGTAAAAAAAAAACGTTCATGATTTAAATAGGGAATGTAATTTTAAACAACTTTCCAATTTACTTTTATTACCAATTTTGCTTTGTTCTCTTGATATTATTACTTGAAAGCTAAATCTAGGAGGTTCATAAGATAATGTCTAAGACCTTGAAGGCCACCTCTAATCTGAAAGCATTTTGACAGTTTTTCACCACTAGAGGGCATTAGTTCATGTTTTCATATAGATAAAATTGAGCTCAGGCACGTGAAGCTCCTAGGAGCAAGCACCGATTGGCTAAAAATGCAAGTTTGTCAAAAGAACTGAAATAAGGGGGCAGTTTGCAGAGCCATAGATACAAGGTAATCACAGAGGTAAAAAGTATATTATTATAACTGTGTTGGTTATGCAAAATTAGGGAATGGGTAATAAAGGGATTATCTACCTTTTTAAACAACAATTCTGGTGTTTACTGTCCCTTTAAGCTTCCCTACAGTAACTGCCACTGCTTTCCCTAGGTTTAAAAAACAGTTGTCGTATCTTATCTCCCCTTCTGAGTTGATTGAGGTATGTTTCTTTCATGTAATTGACAAGAGTCCATGAGCTAGTGACGTATGGGATATACATTCCTACCAGGAGGGGCAAAGTTTCCCAAACCTCAAAATGCCTATAAATACACCCCCCACTACACCCACAATTCAGTTTTACAAACTTTGCCTCCTATGGAGGTGGTGAAGTAAGTTTGTGCTAGATTTCTACGTTGACATGCGCTTCTCAGCATGCTGAAGCCCGGTTCCTCTCAGAGTGCAGTGAATGACAGAGGGATGTGAAGGGAGTATTACTTATTGCATACAATGGTCATCCTAACGGGGATCTATTTCATAGGTTCTCTGTTATCGGTCGTAGAAATTCATCTCCTACCTCCCTTTTCAGATCGACAATATACTCTTATATACCATTACCTCTACTGATTCTCGTTTCAGTACTGGTTTGGCTGTCTACTTTATGTAGATGAGTGTCTTTTGGTAAGTATGTTTTCCTTTTATTTAAGACACTCTCAGCTATGGTTTGGCACTTTCTTTGTAAAGTTCTAAATATAATGTTTGCAATTATATTTGCCATGATTCAGGTTAATCAGTATATTTCCTTCTTACAGACTGTCAGTTTCATTTTTTAAGAAATGCATTTATAAATATATATAAAAAAAAATTAAAAAAAATTCTTACCTGAAAATTTTTCAATTGACTTTCTTTTCTAAATTGCGGGCTGTTAGGCTCGCGGGAGCGCAAAATGCTACAATTTATTGAGTCATTCTTGGCGCGAGACTTTTTTGGCACGAAAATTGTTTGTTGACGCAATTTCGTCATTTCCGGCGTCTTAGTTGTCGCCGAGAGTTTCACGTAGTTGCGTCATCTATGACGCTCGTCTTTGTTGCAGACGTTCTTGGCACCAAAAAATATTTTGTCAGTTGTGCGTCATACTTGACGCCAGATTTTTGACATTATTTAAGTCCTTATTTCATTTTGCTTTTGGTTTCCAGAGGCTTATTTTGTTTGCATGTTTTGCCATTCCTGAAACTGTCATATAGGGATATTGATCATTTTGCTTTATATGTTATTTTTTCTATTACATATTGCAAGATGTCTCAAGCTGACCCTGTATCAGAATCTACTACTGGAAACCTGCTGCCTGATGTCGGTTCTACCAAAGCTAAGTGCATTTGTTGTAAACTTGTGGTAACTGTTCCTCCCGCTGTAGTTTGTGCTAGTTGTCATGATAAACTTTCAAAAGCAGACAATATTTCCATTAGTAATAATCCATTGCCTGTTGTTGTTCCTTCAACATCTAATGTTCAGGATATTCCTGTTAATGTGAGAGAATTTGTTTCTAATTCCATTCAGAAGGCTTTGTCTGTCATACCACCTTCTAATAAATGTAAAAGGTCTTTTAAAACTTCTCATAAATTTGATGAATTTTTAAATGACCAACAGCATTCTGATTTATCTATCTCTGATGAGGATCTATCTGGTTCAGAAGATTCTACCTCAGATATTGACACTGACAAATCCTCATATTTATTTAAAATGGAGTATATTCGTTCCTTATTAAAAGAGGTGTTGATTGCATTAGATATGGAGGAGACTAGTCCTCTTGATATTAAAACCAGTAAACGTTTAAATTCGGTTTTTAAACCTCATGTAGTTATTCCAGAGGTTTTTCCAGTTCCTGATGCTATTTCAGATGTAATTTCTAGGGAATGGAATAGACTGGGTACTTCTTTTACTCCTTCTTCAAGGTTTAAGAAACTGTATCCTTTGCCAACTGATAGATTGGAGTTTTGGGAAAAGATCCCCAAAGTTGATGGGGCCATCTCTACTCTTGCTAAACGTACGGTAGATAGTTCTTCTTTTAAAGATCCTTTAGATAGGAAACTTGAATCTTTTCTAAGGAAGGCTTGTTTATGTTCAGGTCATCTTCTTAGGCCTGCTATTTCTTTGGCTGATGTTGCTGCTGCTTCAACTTTTTGGTTGGAAACTTTAGCACAACAAGTACCAGATCATAATTTGTATAGCATTGTTAAGTTAATTCAACATGCTAATAATTTCATTTGTGATGCCATTTTTGATATCATTAGAATTGATGTAAGATATATGTCTTTAGCTATATTAGCTAGAAGAGCTTTATGGCTTAAATCTTGGAATGCTGATATGACTTCTAAATCAACATTGCTATCTCTCTCTTTCCAAGGTAATAAATTATTTGGTTCTCAGTTGGATTCTATTATTTCAACTGTCACTGGGGGGAAGGGAGCTTTTTTGCCTCAGGATAAAAAATCTAATGGTAAATTTAGGGCCGCTAACCGTTTTTGTTCCTTTCGTCAAAATAAGGAACAGAAATCTGACCCTTCCCCTAAGGGAACGGTTTCCTATTGGAAGCCTTCTCCAGTCTGGAATAAATCAAAGCCATTTAAAAAAATCGAAATCAGCCCCCAAGTCCGCATGAAGGTGCGGCCCTCATTCCAGCACAACTTGTAGGGGGTAGACTAAGATTTTACAAGGATGTTTGGATCAATTCAATCCAAAATCATTGGATTCAGAACATTATTTCTCAAGGGTACAGAATAGGTTTCAAAGTAAGACCGCCTGTGAGAATTGTTTCTCTCTCACGCATTCCAGTGAACCCAGTAAAGGCTCAGGCTTTCATGAAGTGTGTTTCAGACCTGGAATTATCTGGGGTAATTGTGCCAGTTCCCTTTCAGGAACGGGGCCTGGGGTTTTATTCAAATCTGTTCATTGTTCCAAAGAAGGAGAATTCTTTCAGACCAGTTCTGGATCTAAAAATTTTGAATCATTATGTAAGAATACCAACATTCAAGATGGTGACTATAAGGACTATTCTGCCTTTTGTTCAGCAAGGGCATTATATGTCTACAATAGACTTACAGGATGCATATCTTCATATTCCGATTCATCCAGATCACTATCAGTTTCTGAGATTCTCTTTTCTAGACAGGCATTACCAATTTGTTGCTCTTCCTTTTGGTCTAGCAACAGCTCCAAGGATCTTTTCAAAGGTTCTCGTGCCCTACTCTCTGTAATCAGAGAGCAGGGTATTGCGGTGTTTCCTTATTTGGACGATATCTTGGTACTTGCTCAGTCTTTACATTCTGCAGAATCTCACACAAATCAACTAGTGTTGTTTCTTCAAAGACATGGTTGGAGGATCAATTTACCAAAAAGTTCCTTGATTCCTCAGACAAAGGTAACCTTTTTAGGATTCCAAATAGATTCAGTATCCATGACTTTGTCTCTATCAGACAAAAGACGCCTGAAATTGGTTGTGCATGGAGGTTTAGGTCTCATAACTGCAGCATCGGACGCAATCCCCTTTGCTCGTTTTCACATGAGACCTCTTCAGCTTTGTATGCTGAGCCAATGGTGCAGGGATTATACAAAGATATCACAATTAATATCCTTAAATCCCAATATTCGGCTATCTCTGACTTGGTGTTTAGATCACCATCGTTTAATTCAAGGGGCCTCTTTTGTTCGTCCAACCTGGACTGTGATCACAACAGATGCGAGTCTTTCAGGTTGGGGAACTGTCTGGGGATCTCTGACAGCGCAGGGGGTTTGGAAATCTCAAGAGGCAAGATTACCAATCAATATTTTGGAACTCCGTGCGATTCTCAGAGCGCTTCAGTTCTGGCCTCTTCTGAAGAGAGAACCATTTATTTGTTATCAGACGGACAATGTCACAACCGTGGCATATGTCAATCATCAAGGTGGGACTCACAGTCCTCAAGCTATGAAAGAAGTATCTCGGATACTTGCATGGGCGGAATCCAGCTCCTGTCTAATTTCTGCGGTCCATATCCCAGGTATAGACAATTGGGAAGCAGATTATCTCAGCCGCCAGACTTTACATCCGGGAGAGTGGTCTCTTCAGCCAGATCCATTTTTTCAGATTGTTCAGATGTGGGGGTTTCCAGAAATAGATCTGATGGTTTCTCATCTAAACAGAAAACTTCCCAGGTATCTGTCCAGGTCCAGGGATCCTCAGGCAGAAGCAGTGGATGCGTTGTCACTTCCTTGGAATGATCAACCTGCTTATATCTTTCCGCCTCTAGTTCTTCTTCCAAGAGTGATTTCCAAAATCATAATGGAGCGTTCATTTGTACTGCTGGTGGCTCCAGCATGGCCACACAGGTTTTGGTATGTGGATCTTGTTCGGATGTCCAGTTGCCAACCTTGGCCACTTCCGTTAAGGCCAGACCTTCTATCTCAAGGCCCATTTTTCCATCAGGATCTCAAATCATTAAATTTGAAGGTATGGAGATTGAACGCTTAGTGCTTAGTCATAGAGGTTTCTCTGACTCAGTGATTAATACTATGTTGCAGGCTCGTAAATCTGTGTCTAGAAAGATTTATTACCGAGTTTAGAAGACTTACATCTCATGGTGTTCTTCTCATAAATTCTCTTGGCATTCTTTGAGAACTCCTAGAATTTTACAGTTTCTTCAGGATGGTTTGGATAAGGGTTTGTCTGCAAGTTCCTTGAAAGGACAAATCTCTGCTCTTTCTGTTTTGTTCCACAGAAAAATTGCTAATCTTCCTCATATTCATTGTTTTGTACAGGCTTTGGTTCGTATCAAGCCTGTCATTAAGTCAATCTCTCTTCCTTGGAGTCTTAATTTGGTTTTGAGGGCTTTACAGGCTCCTCCGTTTGAGACTATGCATTCTCTGGATATAAATTGCTTTCTTGGAAAGTATTGTTCCTTTTGGCCATTTCTTCTGCTAGAAGAGTTTCTGAGTTATCTGCTCTTTCTTGTGAATCTCCTTTTCTGATTTTTCATCAGGATAAGGCGGTTTTGCAGACTTCATTTAAATTTTTACAGAATTTTTGTGAATTCTAACAACATTAGTAGAGAAATTGTTGTCCCTTCCTTATGTCCTAATCCTAAGAATTCTCTCGAAAGATCTTTACATTCTTTGGATGTGGTAAGAGCTTTGAAATATTATGTTGAAGCTACTAAAGATTTCAGAAAGACTTCTAGTCTATTTGTTATCTTTACTGGTTCTAGGAAAGGTCAGAAGGCTTCTGCCATTTCTTTGGCATCTTGGTTAAAGTTTTTGATTCATCATGCTTATTTGGAGTCGGGTAAATCCCCGCCTCAGAGGATTACGGCTCATTCTACTAGGTCAGTTTCTACTTCCTGGGCTTTTAAGAATGAAGCTTCTGTTGATCAGATTTGCAAAGCAGCAACTTGGTCTTCTTTGCATACTTTTACTAAATTCTACCATTTTGATGTTTTCTCTTCTTCAGAAGCAGTTTTTGGTAGAAAAGTACACCTGGCAGCTGTTTCAGTTTGAATCTTCTGCTTATAATTTTTTATAAGTTTTTTTCATTATAAAGATTAAAACTTTTGATTTGGGTTGTGGATTTATTTTTCAGTGGAATTGGCTGTCTTTATTTTTATCCCTCCCTCTCTAGTGACTCTTGCGTGGAAGTTCCACATCTTGGGTATTTGATATCCCATACGTCACTAGCTCATGGACTCTTGCCAATTACATGAAAGAAAACATAATTTATGTAAGAATTTACCTGATAAATTCATTTCTTTCATATTGGCAAGAGTACATGAGGCCCACCCTTTTTATGGTGGTTATGATTTTTTTGTATAAAGCACAATTATTCCAATTCCTTGTTGATGCTTTCACTCCTTTCTTATCCCCCCACTTCTTGGCTATTCGTTAAACTGAATTGTGGGTGTGGTGGGGTGTGTATATATAGGCATTTTGAGGTTTGGGAAACTTTGCCCCTCCTGGTAGGAATGTATATCCCATAAGTCACTAGCTCATGGACTCTTGCCAATATGAAAGAAATGAATTTATCAGGTAAATTCTTACATAAATTATGTTTTCTCTAATAGCTTTCTCACAGTGTTTAATAACTTATGCTAGTGGAAATAAGTAAAAGAGCAGAAAGTACTAAGCAACAGAATGAGCCTAGGAAAATATAAAAGCTAAATACACCTCTAGCCCATTTTTGTGATGAAAACCAGCAGTTATTTTATTTGAAGCCCATTTGCTGCTTACTATTAATGTATTTTTTCTGTAACCCGTACTCCACAGAAATACATATTGGACAAAACTGGATTTACAGCTTAGCTATACTCATTTTTATTTTTTATTCTGACATTCATTAAATTCTCTATTACTTGTCTCACTAGTTTAAGTTTAGAATTTTTCCTTATAGTGTTTTTTTTTACTAGTGTAAATCAGCTTAATATATCTGATTGCCATTTGGAAAGGAATAGGACTGAGAATATTAAGATTGTATCTCAGTGGTGCTAACATTGCAACCATTAAATGATAATATAAAATATATATAAAAAAAAAAAAATGAAATTAATGTATAAATCGTCAATCAAAAGGCAAATATTGATGTTTTTGTAGGGACAGTAAACAAACATGCTGTAATTATATTAATTTCCATCAGCTGTGCAATAAGTTAACATAAGGTGAATGTGAAAATGTTTTGAATGTTTAATGCAATTGTTTTTTACTAACCAAACTCCACCCACCACCTGCCTTATTTGGATGAGCCAATCCAGACTTGCTTCTGGAGAAGATACAGATTGCCACATTCATTATGCTAGCAAAACAAGCTTTCTTTTGCAGTTCTTGTCTAATCAAATCTGCTAAAGCCTGTTAGGGTCACATACAGTATGTAGCAGGGTTAGGTTTGTGAAGTCAGCCATTTAGAGACTTAAAGGAAATGTAGGAGGGTATAAATAATTAAAGTATACTGAAAAACTGTTGTACTATGCATAATTAAACAATTTACATTACAAGCTTAAGGTATTTACTACTATCCCTTTTAAAAGACATTCATCTGCATTTACTAATAAAGTTTTAAAAAACAGCAGCCCCTGATACTGAATATGGTACCTAGCACTGTTATAATGTTAATTACTACAATACTTTAGTATAAGAATATTTTTAACATGATACTTAAATATAATGATACTAAATAATGTGAATCAAGACTTACATGAATATATTTTCAAGAGACACAGAGAGGCCAGTGTAGAGGTTCATATGGAAAATATGATATGCTTGTGTTTTTCTTTATTTTTTTTTTTGGTCACATTAGTTTTGCACCTTGTTCTGATACTTGATTTACACAGTTATAATGTCTGTCCCTTCTGTGCTAGCAGCAAGCTGACCTACCCTACACCAGCACCTGATCCTATGGGGTTAAGATCCAGTAAAAATTCCAAGCAATCCACAAAATTGTGGCAGCCAAGTGAAATGTTCATTACACATTGGCTCCAGGGCTCTTATTATAATTGTTGAGGGAAAGAGGCTAAATGAAATTTCTGCTGAAGTCACTGTGTATGAGCAGAGAAGCTGTATCTAAAGTCTGGCTCACGTTATGACTTTTTTATTACTATAGAGAGAAAAAAAAAAAGAACAAGAAAAACAAACTTGGCGCAGTTACATGCCGTAGGCAAAGAGACATAATGCTTAACCGCAGCAATACTTGTGTCACATAATCTTATTTTCTAAAATAGTCACAAAAGGGTTGTATGTCTTATATAGACTAACAAAATGCTGTCATTGTATGGTTAAATAAAGTATGATATTTTAATAGAAATAATTAGTAAGATTAGTAAGACTATTTTTTAATATAGATAAGGTTATTTTAATGTTATATAACATGAAAATTTTTAAAAATGGATCTTGATCTACTGTAAGTATTTAAAATATATAAAGACTTAGGGCCCAATGTTCTAAAGATTGGCAGGTCCGCAGAGACTCAATTCTGTCTTGCAAAGCTCCTGCCAGGGGAAATATTATAAAAAAGTGATCTGACTCTCGCTGTTCAGGTGAGTAGCAATGTGCCTTCCATAGGAAAGTATAGGACTCAATGCCTTTGAACATTCTGAGCACATTGCCAGTGAATATGGATCTCAGCAGTGTGGAAGCGGCAACATATAATGTGCGTTCAGATGATATAAAGGGGCAGATTCTGGCCTCTATTTATCAAGCTGTCAATCGCAAATACGCTGGAATTCCGCAGCGTATTTGTGGCGAGCCTGATTTGCCGTACAGACCGGCAAAAGTAGAATATAGTGACGTAACCTACGATCCGGCGGACTCAGTCCGACACAGATCGATGGTTACATCACTAAAGATGTTCCGAACGCAAGTTCGGCTCAATCTGACTACTTTTGGTAGTTATCAAATACCTACCAGGTACGCTCGCCACTATTCCGGCCCAGCGTACCTGGTTTTCAATCCATTGCCCTGGAGGCGGCGGATACCATAAGAAGCAATGGGAGTTGGAAAGCAGTGAATGCTCATGTTCGCTGCTGCCTGATATCCCATTGATACTTATGGGAACGTACACACGTAACACCCTTACATGTACCCCGAGTCTAAAGACCCCTAATCTGCCCTCCCTACACCGCCGCCACCACCTACATTATACTTATTAACCCCTAAACTGCCACTCCCAGAGCCCACCGCAACTCTATTAAAATGTTTAACCCCTAAACCGCCGCTCCCGGACCCCACCGCAACTCTAACAAATGTATTAACCCCTAAACCGCCGCTCACGGAGCCCACCGCCACCTACATTATACCTATTAACACCTAATCTTCCGCCCCTATATCGCCTCCACCTACATAAAGTTATTAACCCCTATCCTGCCGCTCCCGGACGCCGCTGCAACTAAATAAATTGTTTAACCCCTAAACTGCCACTCCCGGAGCCCACCGCCACCTACATTATATTTATTAACCCCTAATATGCCCCCCCTACACCGCCGCCACTATATTTAATTTATTAACCCCTAAACCTAAGTCTAACCCTAACCCTAACACCCCCTAACTTAAAATTAACCCTAAGCTATCTACAATATAACTAATAGTTACATTGTAGCCATCTTTGGATTTATATTTATTTTACAGGCAAGTTTGTATTTATTTTAACTAGGTACAATAGTTATTAAAAAGTTATTAAGTATTTACTAAGTACCTAATTAAAATAAATACAAATTTACCGGTAAAATAAAACCTAACCTAAGTTACAATTACACCAAACACTACACTATAATTAAATAAATTAAATTAACTACAATTAACTACAATTAATTAAAATAAAATAAAATTAACTAAAGTACAAAAAAACACACTAAATTACAGAAAATAAAAAAATAATTACAAGAATTTTAAACTAATTACTGTGATAAGTATACTAACACACCAATCCTTATGTTTAAGGAAAGTCCCCTTATATAGAATGGATTTGTATGCGTGACAACATTACCTAACAAATATGAATAAATTATAGGTACCTCTGTTGCTAGCAAGGTGTTAGGTGCTTTAACCAGATATCTGCACAATATTAACGAGAAGTTAAATTGAGCATTAACTTAACTGAATACACAGCTTAGAAACAGACCGGATAGTTAGCAGTGTTAGATACATCAATAAAGTTCATCTTTAGCTGAAGATACAATTGATGCGGTCAAATACTGTTATAGAAATACTTGCGATTGTCTTTGGTATGATTAGTTCCTCAGTCAGAGCTTGTTACAGCTGCAGCTCTTAGACGGACTGAATCGGCAGAGCCTGTCAGCGTGAAATGACGTCACCCAGCAGCTCTACTTGCAGCGTTGTGGCTCTGAGAATCAAACAGGTAATCCAGACTTAGATTTTCTCAAAGTAAAGTGCCGTTAGGTTTGCGGCAAAATATCAAAGGTTTGATGCTATGACTTTTGTGATCATAGACACTTCATAGGTTTTGAGCTTTAGAATTTCTGCAAAGGCTTAATATAAAGTTTTAGGAACAAACGATAAAGGGATTCCCTAACACTTCTGAAATAATCAAGCACTGAAGCTTGTGAAAGGGAGTTCCTTTATAGAGAGCTAACAGGGTGGAATTTCTGAATTAAAGGGACATGCTACTGACAGGATATGACAATTACACCTAATCTTATCCCCCTTATAAAATAAAAAAGCCCCCCAAAATAATAAAAATCCCTACCCTATACTATATTACAAATAGCCCTTAAAAGGGCTTTTTGCGGGGCATTGCCCCAAAGTAATCAGCTCTATTACCTGTAAAAAAAATACAATACCCCCCAACATTAAAACCCACCACCCACACACGCAACCCTACTCTAAAACCCACCCATTCCCCCTTAATAAAACCTAACACTACCCTCCTGAAGGTCACCCTACCTTGAGACGTCTTCACCCAACCGGGCTTAAGTCCTCAACGAAGCTGGGCGAAGTCTTCATCCAACTGGGCAGAAGAGGTCCTCCAGATGGGCAGAAGTCTTCATCCAGGTGGCATCTTCTATCTTCATCCATCCGACGAGGAGCAGCTCCACCTTGAAGACATCCGACGCGGAGCATCCATCCAGACCGACGACTATCCGACAAATGACTGGTCCTTTAAATGACATCATCCAAGATGGTGTCCCTTGAATTCCGATTGGCTGATAGAATTCTATCAGCCAATCGGAATTAAGGTAGGAAAAATCCTATTGGCTGATCCAATCAGCCAATAGGATTGAGCTCGCATTCTATTGGTTGTTCCAATCAGCCAATAGAATGCGAGCTCAATCCTATTGGCTGATTGCATCAGCCAATAGGATTTTTCCTACCTTAATTCCGTTTGGCTGATAGAATGGATGCTCCGCGTCGGATGTCTTCAAGATGGAGTTGCTCCTCGACGGATGGATGAAGATAGAAGATGCCGCCTGGATGAAGACTTCTGCCCGTCTGGAGGACCTCTTCTGCCCAGTTGGATGAAGACTTCACCCGGCTTCGTTGAGGACTTAGGCCCGGTTGGGTGAAGACGTCTCAAGGTAGGGTGATCTTCAGGGGGGTAGTGTTAGGTTTTATTAAGGGGGGATTGGGTGGGCTTTAGAGTAGGGTTGGGTGTGTGGGTGGTTGGTTTTAATGTTGGGGGGGTATTGTATCTTATTTTTACAGGTAATAGAGCTGATTACTTTGGGGCAATGCCCCACTAAAAGCCCTTTTAAGGGCTATTTGTAATTTAGTATAGGGTAGGTTTTTATTATTTTGGGGGGCTTTTTTATTTTATTAGGGGGATTAGATTAGGTGTAATTAGTTTAAAATTCTTGTAATTATTTTATAATTTTCTGTAATTTAGTGGGGTTTTTTTGTACTTTAGTTAATTGTATATTATTTTAATTAATTGTAGTTAATTTATTTAATTTATTTAATTATAGTGTAGTGTTAGGTGTAATTGTAACTTAGGTTAGGTTTTATTTTAAGGGTATATTTGTATTTATTTTAGCTAGGTAGTTATTAAATAGTTAATAACTATTTAATAACTATTGTACCTAGTTAAAATAAATACAAACTTGCCTGTAAAATAAAAATAAACCCTAAAATAGCTACAATGTACCTATTAGTTATATTGTAGCTATCTTAGGGTTTATTTTATAGGTAAGTATTTAGTTTTAAATAGGAATAATTTATTTAGATTATTTGAAATTATATTTAAATTAGTGTGTGTTAGGGTTAGGGTTAGAATTAGGTTTAGGGGTTAATAAATTTAATATAGTGGTGGCGATGTTGGGGGTGGGAGATTAGGGGTTAATACATTTAATGTAGGTGGCGTCGGTGTAGAGGGGTCAGATTAGGGGTTAATAAATTTAATGTAGGTGGTGGGGTTGTAGGGGGGTCAGATTAGGGGTTAATAAATTTAATGTAGGTGGCGGCGGGGTCCGTGAGTGGCGGTTTAGGGGTTAAACATTTTATTTAGTTGCAGCGAGGTCCGCGAGCGGCGTTTTAGGGGATAAACAATTTATTAGAGTTGCAGTGGGCTCCGGGGGCGGCGGTTTAGGGGTTAATAACTTTATTCAGGTGCGGGGGGCTCCGGGAGCGGCGGTTTAGGGGGTAAAACAGTATAGTTTAGTGTGGGTGCTTAGTGACAGGGTAGCAAGAAAGTTGCGAAAATGCCAATGAGCAGCGAGTTCGATGACTGTTAGTTAACAACAGTCCACTGCTCATCGCACCGTACTTGGTGCCCTGCTTTTTGACAGCTTTCTTGATAATTTTGGCGAATGTATTCAGGTCCGCGGCAGCGATGTTAGGCGATCTTAGGCGAGCGTATCGGTGCCCGCGAATGCTAGAAAGTCGATGGCTTGATAAGTAGGGGCCTAAGAGTAAAGCAAAAATTAACGTTTCTGCTTGAGCGCTAATTGCATTCCTCAGGTTCCTCAAAACCGATCGGATATTCTCATTTGCACTAACCTGACATGAAAATAGGAATATTTCACATTCCAATGTTCTGAACATAACAGAATATGTTCTATTTATTCATAAATAAATATTTCTACATATATCTGATGCTATTTTGGTACAATATCTATCTATCTATCTATCTATCTATCTATCTATCTATCTATCTATCTATCTCTATCTATCTATCTATCTATCTATCTATCTATCTATCATCATCTAATCTATCTATTATATATATATATATATATATATATACAGGGAGTGCAGAATTATTAGGCAAATGAGTATTTTGACCACATCATCCTCTTTATGCATGTTGTCTTACTCCAAGCTACCAATTAAGCATATTAGGTGATGTGCATCTCTGTAATGAGAAGGGGTGTGGTCTAATGACATCAACACCCTATATCAGGTGTGCATAATTATTAGGCAACTTCCTTTCCTTTGGCAAAATGGGTCAAAAGAAGGACTTGACAGGCTCAGAAAAGTCAAAAATAGTGAGATATCTTGCAGAGGGATGCAGCACTCTTAAAATTGCAAAGCTTCTGAAGCGTGATCATCGAACAATCAAGCGTTTCATTCAAAATAGTCAACAGGGTCGCAAGAAGCGTGTGGAAAAACCAAGGCGCAAAATAACTGCCCATGAACTGAGAAAAGTCAAGCGTGCAGCTGCCAAGATGCCACTTGCCACCAGTTTGGCCATATTTCAGAGCTGCAACATCACTGGAGTGCCCAAAAGCACAAGGTGTGCAATACTCAGAGACATGGCCAAGGTAAGAAAGGCTGAAAGACGACCACCACTGAACAAGACACACAAGCTGAAACATCAAGACTGGGCCAAGAAATATCTCAAGACTGATTTTTCTAAGGTTTTATGGACTGATTAAATGAGAGTGAGTCTTGATGGGCCAGATGGATGGGCCCGTGGCTGGATTGGTAAAGGGCAGAGAGCTCCAGTCCGACTCAGATGCCAGCAAGGTGGAGTACTGGTTTGGGCTGGTATCATCAAAGATGAGCTTGTGGGGCCTTTTCGGGTTGAGGATGGAGTCAAGCTCAACTCCCAGTCCTACTGCCAGTTTCTGGAAGACACCTTCTTCAAGCAGTGGTACAGGAAGAAGTCTGCATCCTTTAAGAAAAACATGATTTTCATGCAGGACAATGCTCCATTACACGCGTCCAAGTACTCCACAGCGTGGCTGGCAAGAAAGGGTATAAAAGAAGAAAATCTAATGACATGGCCTCCTTGTTCACCTGATCTGAACCCCATTGAGAACCTGTGGTCCATCATCAAATGTGAGATTTACAAGGAGGGAAAACAGTACACCTCTCTGAACAGTGTCTGGGAGGCTGTGGTTGCTGCTGCACGCAATGTTGATGGTGAAACGATCAAAACACTGACAGAATCCATGGATGGCAGGCTTTTGAGTGTCCTTGCAAAGAAAGGTGGCTATATTGGTCACTGATTTGTTTTTGTTTTGTTTTTGAATGTCAGAAATGTATATTTGTGAATGTTGAGATGTTATATTGGTTTCACTGGTAAACATAAATAATTGAAATGGGTATATATTTGTTTTTTGTTAAGTTGCCTAATAATTATGCACAGTAATAGTCACCTGCACACACAGATATCCCCCTAAAATAGCTATAACTAAAAACAAACTAAAAACTACTTCCAAAACTATTCAGCTTTGATATTAATGAGTTTTTTGGGTTCATTGAGAACATGGTTGTTGTTCAATAATACAATTAATCCTCAAAAATACAACTTGCCTAATAATTCTGCACTCCCTGTATATATATATATATATATGATTTTATTGCAAGACAGGAGGCTTCATATTTTTTATTGAATCCCAACAGCAGCAAAGACAGAGTGACATCATAGCAGAAAAATTAACAACCAATAAGATCACAGCACTATGTATTAAATTTAAGGAACACTGTCTGTACTTCCTCTTTTCTTTGATGCTTCCCAGCAGTTAGCAAGCTTACGGCTAGATTTAGAGTTTTGTCGGTAACGACCCGCGTAGCTAACGCATGCTTTTTTCCCCGCACCTTTTAAATACTGCTGGTATTTAGAGTTCACAGAATGGCTGGGTTTTCAGTGCGTTAGGCTCCAAAAAGGGAGCGTAGAGCATAATTTACCGCCACTGCAACTCTCGATACCAGCGGTGCTTACGGACGCGGCCAGCTTCAAAAACGTGCTTGTGCACGATATCCCATCAGGAAACAATGGGGCAGTTTGAGCTGAAAAAAAAACTAACACCTGCAAAAAAGCAGCGTTAAGCTCCTAACGCAGCCCCATTGTTTCCTATGGGGAAACACTTCCTCAGTCTGCACCTAACACCCTAACATGTACCCCGAGTCTAAACACCCCTAACCTTACACTTATTAACCCCTAATCTGCCGCCCCCGCTATCGCTGACTCTTGCATATTATTTTTAACCCCTAATCTGCCGCTCCGTACACCGCCGCAACCTACATTATACCTATGTACCCCTAATCTGCTGCCCCTAACACCGCCGACCCCTATATTATATTTATTAACCCCTAATCTGTCGCCCCCAACGTCGCCTCCACCTACCTACAATTTTTAACCCCTAATCTGCCAACCGGACCTCACTGCTACTCTAATAAATGTATTAACCCCTAAAGCTAAGTCTAACCCTAACACTAACACCCCCCTAACTTAAATATAATTTAAATCTAACAAAATAAATTAACTCTTATTAAATAAATTATTCCTATTTAAAGCTAAATACTTACCTGTAAAATAAACCCTAATATAGCTACAATATAAATTATAATTATATTGTAGCTATTTTAGGATTAATATTTATTTTACAGGCAACTTTGTAATTATTTTAACCAGGTACAATAGCTATTAAATAGTTAATAACTATTGCGAGAATGCGAGCTCAATCTGATTGGCTGATCAGATTCAAGTTCAATCCGATTGGCTGATCCGAATTGCTAATTCCATCAGCCAATCAGAATTTTCCTACCTTAATTCCGATTGGCTGATAGAATCCTATCAGCCAATCGGAATTAAAAAGACGCCATCTTGGATGACGTCCCTTAAAGGAACCGTCATTCATCGGGAAGTCATTGGTGAAGATGGATGTTCCGCTTCGGCGGGATGACCATGGATCCGGAAGAAAGAAGATTGAAGATGCCGCTTGATAGAAGACTTCAGCCCGATCATGGACCTCTTCAGCTCCCGCTTGGATGAAGACTTCAGTCGGATCATGGACATCTTCAGCCCCCCGCTTGGGCTTGGATCAAGACATCGGAGGCTCTTCTGGATCGATCGGTGAACCCAGCGTGGTGAAGACAAGGTAGGGAGATCTTCAGGGGCTTAGTGTTAGGTTTATTTAAGGGGGGTTTGGGTTAGATTAGGGGTATGTGGGTGGTGGGTTGTAATTTTGGGGGGGTATTGTATGTTTTTTTTTTTACAGGCAAAAGAGCTGAATTCTTTGGGGCATGCCCTGCAAAGGGCCCTTTTCAGGGCTGGTAAGGTAAAAGAGCTTTTCTATTTTAATTTTAGAATAGGGTAGGGCATTTTTTTATTTTGGGGGTCTTTGTTATTTTATTAGGGGGCTTAGAGTAGGTGTAATTAGTTTAAAATTGTTGAAATATTTTTCTAATGTTTGTAAATATTTTTTTATTTTTTGTATCTTAGTTCTTTTTTATTTTTTGTACTTTAGTTAGTTTATTTCATTGTATTTATTTGTAGGTATGGTATTTAATTAATTTATTGATAGTGTAGTGTTAGGTTTAATTGTAGATAATTGTAGGTATTTTATTTAATTTATTTATTGATAGTGTAGTGTTAGGTTTAATTGTAACTTAGGTTAGGATTTATTTTACAGGTAATTTTGTAATTATTTTAACTAGGTAACTATTAAATAGTTATTAACTATTTAATAGCTATTGTACCTGGTTAAAATAAATACAAAGTTGCCTGTAAAATAAATATTAATCCTAAAATAGCTACAATATAATTATAATTTATATTGTAGCTATATTAGGGTTTATTTTACAGGTAAGTATTTAGCTTTAAATAGGAATAATTTATTTAATAAGAGTTAATTTATTTAGTTAGATTTAAATTATATTTAACATAGGGGGGTGTTAGGGTTAGGGTTAGAATTAGCTTTAGGGGTTAAAAAATGTATTAGAGTAGCGGTGAGGTCCGGTCGGCAGATTAGGGGTTAATAAGTGTAGGTAGGTGGAGGCGACATTGGGGGCGGCAGATTAGGGGTTAATAAATATTATGTAGGTGTCGGCGGTATAAGGGGCAGCAGATTAGGGGTACATAGGGATAATGTAAGTGGCGGCGGTGTGCGGTCGGCAGATTAGGGGTTAAAAAATTTTAATAGAGTGGCGGCGATGTGGGAGGACCTCGGTTTAGGGGTACATAGGTAGTTTATGGGTGTTAGTGTACTTTAGGGTACAGTAGTTAAGAGCTTTATGAACCGGCGTTAGCCCAGAAAGCTCTTAACTCCTGTTTTTTTTCTGCGGCTGGAGTTTTGTCGTTAGATTTCTAACGCTCACTTCAGCCACGACTCTAAATACCGGCGTTAGAAAGATCCCATTGAAAAGATAGGATACGCAAATGACGTAAGGGGATCTGCGGTATTGAAAAGTCGCGGCTGGAAAGTGAGCGTTAGACCCTTTCTTGACTGACTCCAAATACCAGCGGGCGGTAAAAACCAGCGTTAGGAGCCTCTAACGCTGGTTTTAACGGCTAACGCCAAACTCTAAATCTAAGCCTTTGTGATTATGCTCTCTTTATTTAACATTCATATCTATTTTTTTCTGTATTTTGTAAAGGAAATTGCCTTTTCCATCTACAGTTTTAATTTTTCTACTTTCATTAGCACTGTGTAGCACTGCCTGCGCCTTTCATTTGCACTGTAGCTGTATCAGGTGCATGCTGCTTCTCAGCTCACCATACTTAAAGGGACAGTCTAGTCCAAAATAAACTTCCATGATTCAGATAGACGATGTCATTTTAAACAATTTTCCAATTTACTTTTATCACCAATTTTGCTTTGTTCTCTTAGTATTCTTAGTTGAAAACTAAACCTAGGAGGTTCATATGCTAATTTCTAAGTCGTTGAAGGCTGCCTCTTCTGTCAGGGCATTTTGACAGTTTTTCACCACTAGAGGGTGTTAGTTCATATGTGCCATATAGATAACACTGTGCTCATGCACATGGAGTTCAGGTGAGCCAGCTCTGATTGGCTAAAATGGATGTCTGTCAAAAGAACTGCAATAAGGGGGCAGTTTGCAGAGGCTTAGATACAAGGTAATCACAGAGGTAAAAAGTGTATTTTTATAACTGTGTTGGTTATGCAAAACTAGGAAATGGGTAAGGGATTATCTATCTTTTTAAACAATAAAAATTCTGGTGTAGACTTTCCTTTTAAAGGGGCAGTAAACCTACAAAATAATATTATATTATTCTGCACATTATCTTAGCGCAAACTTTATGCAACATACCCTAAAGGGGCATTTGTATGGGCATTGCCCTTAAAAGGGCATTCAACTCGTTTACTGTCCTTAAAAGGACAATCAGCTATTTTTCAAGCCCCAAAAAACCCTAATATAAAAAAAACCTACCCCAAAAATAAAAATAAAAAAGCCTAAACCTAAGCTCCATATGGCACACAAGTTCGCCCTGAGCAGTTCTGGGCAGCTTTCTAGTCACAGCCCGGCCTGATCGCGCCATTACACTCAATGTAGCTCGCTCCCACTATCAGACAGAGCAGGCGCAAGCTACATTGAGTTTAATGGCGCAGTCTGGCCGGGCTGTGACTAGACAGCTGCCATGATGTGCTCAGGGGGAAAACCAGACCCGCTCAGTAGAGCAAGAGCGGCAGTCTGAAAAATCCTCTTTTGTAATGCATCCGTCGCCAGTTGCGCACGCATCCTCAAATGAATGTCGGCTGCGCTAGGCAGCCAAAAGAATGTTGGCTGTACGCGCAGCCAAAAGAATCCACCTGGTTGCAGCGTAGGCAAACCCAAATCCTTAAAAAAAAACACGCAACCGCACATAATAACTAAAAAACACGTAACCGCCTGCACGAAGTATAACAAAAAAAAACCCTAACCTCCCACACAAAGTATTAACAAACACCTAAACCGTCAACCCCCACATCGCAAAATAATAGTTATTAACCCCTAATCCGCAAATAACAATTAAAATATTAACCCCTAAACCGCCAAACCCCCACATCGCAATAAACCTAATTAATATATTAACCCCTATACCGCAACCCCCCCATAACACAAATAACTAATTTAATTACTAAGTCCCCTAACCTAACACCCCCTAAATTAACCCTAAAAAAAAATTACTACTAAATTACAAAAAATAAAAAAAGTTTAACATTACAGAAAAAAATTATTTAAATTATCAAAAATATTTTTTTATACCTAATCCCTATGAAAATAAAAAAGGCCCCCCAAAATAAAAACACCCCCTAATCTAAACTACCAACAGCCCTTAAAAGTGCTATTTGTAGGGCATTGCCCTAAGTTAAACAGATCTTTGACCTCTAAAAAATACTGTCCTCCCTAAAAGTAAAAAGCCCCCCACCCACCAAACCCCCTAAAATAAAAAAAAACTAATACTAAAAAAACTAAACTACCCATTGACCCTAAAGGGGCATTTGTATGGGCATTGCCCTTAAAAGGGCATTCAGCTCGTTTACTGCCCTTAAAAGGACAATCAGCTCTTTTTAAAGCCCAAAAAAACCCTAATATAAAAAAAAACCTACCCCAAAAATTTAAATTAAAATAAAAAAGCCTAAACCTAAGCTCCAAATAGGTACTCACTGTTCCTGAAGTCCGGCAGAGAAGGTCTTCTTCCAGATGGATCCATCATCTTCCATCTTCAACCGGAGTGAAGGCGGCGTGGAGGAGCGGAGCTGTGTTCCCGATGCCTGGATCCTCAATGGCAGGGGTCCTCGGCGGTGTGGAGGCTCTTCTTCATACGATCGCCAGTCGCACACTAAAGATTGAATGCAAGGTACCCCATATTTATTGCGGTACCTTGCATTGCTATTGGCTGAAATTTTAAAATCAGCCAATAAGATAAGAGCTACTGAAATCTTATTGGCTGATTTGAACAGCCAATAGGATTTGAGTAGCTCTAATCCTATTGGCTGATTTAAAAATTTCAGCCAATAGTAATGCATGGTACCTCAAATTGATTGTGGTACCTTGCATTCAATCTTCAGTGTACGACGGACATCGGATGAAGAGGAGCCTCCATGCCGCTGAGGAACGCCGCTGAGGATAGCCACCACTGAGGACCACCGCTGAGGATCCAGACATCGGGAACACAGCTCTGCACCTCCGCTCCGTGCCGCCTTCAGTCCGGATGAAGATAGAAGATGATGCATCCGTCTGGAAGAAGACCTCCGGCGGACTTCAGGAACAGTGAGTACCTATTTGGGGCTTAGGTGTTTTTTTTTAGATTAGGGTTTTTTTGGGCTTGAAAAAGAGCTGATTGCCCTTTTAACGGCAGTAAAAGAGCTGAATGCCCTTTTAAGAGCAATTCCCAAACAAATGCCCATTTAGGGGCAATGGGTAGTTTCGCTTTTTTAGTGTTAGTTTTTTTTTTATTCTGTGGGGTTTGGTTGGGGGAGGTTACTGTTAGGGGGACATAGTATTTTTTAGAGGTAAAAGAGCTATTTAGCTTAGGGCAATGCCCTACAAAGGCCCTTTTAAAGGCTATAGGTAGTTATTGTATTAGATTAGAAGGTGTTTTTATTTTGCAGGATTTTTTATTTTTATAGGGTATTAGTTTATGTTTAATTTTTTTATTTTGAATAGCTTTGTTTATTTTTTCTGTAATTTTACTTTTTTATTTTTTGTAATTTTAGCTTGGGGGTTTGTATTTTTTAAATACAAGATTTGATACAGTGTCCTCCCATAGGAGGAACACGTCATCTATAAATGTTACCCACAGTGCTATTGAGGTTTCAAATCTACAATTTAGAAACCTCAATAGCACTGTGGGTAAGATTTATTAATTTAATTAATTTATTAAGGAATTAAACCAAAATGATTGGAACCTTAAATTCACATACCCACAGTTCTACTGAGATTGCATTTTTAGATTTGTGCATTATGAATGTAAATAATGAACTAAAAACAGCCACACACAGAACGGTGTTGTCAGCTACTCACCGCTGATGTGTTGTCACAACTCTTTGCAGTGGAGTGAGTGGATCTCATCTCTTCTGAAGGCATGTTTTGACACTATGTGCCTTCATTACAAAGACTTATGCTGAACTGCCTGGAATTGCTCTATGGTCAGACACGCTCCCCGGGAAGCTTAACTGCAGGCGGACTGAATACAGTTTAAACCTGAGTGGTGATATTAGTACAAGCCACGGGCTGATGAAAATAGCAGCGCCACGAGGCTCACAAAAAGGTATGTGCTCTGCCCAAATTATGTTTATCCTGCACTAACGATACGGAAAACGTGGATTACAAGATATTAAATATGATACACACATACAAGTCAATCGTACCAAAATGGGCGTGTTAAAACCAACAGATGGCTTTAAGCTCAAAGAATTATAATTGTTGCTTTATATGTTGCAATGTAGATGGAACTTTGCAATAATCTTTTTATTCTTTTTAGTTATATTATAACCATACCACTACCGTGCACTGAGAGCAGTGTATCTCTTGTATTTAAAAACACTACTTAGTTGGTGCTGATATAACTAATTTCAATATATATATACTAGTACTAAAGCCCGTGTACACGGGCCATTTTTTTCAGAACAGCGGTCCCACCCCTTGCTCTCTCCCCCCTTTCTTTTGCTCTCTTTGGCTCTCTCTCCCCCCTCTTTGGCTCTCTCTCCCCCCTCTTTGGCTCTCTCTCCTTTTTGGCTCTTTTTGCTCTTTGGCTCTCTCTCTCCCCCCTCTTTGGCTCTCTGCCCCCCCCTCTCTTTGGCTCTCTGCCCCCCCCCTCTCTTTGGCTCTCTGCCCCCCCTTCTCTTTGGCTCTCTGCCCCCCCTTCTCTTTGGCTCTCTGCCCCCCCCCTTCTCTTTGGCTCTCTGCCCCCCCCTTCTCTTTGGCTCTCTGCCCCCCCCTTCTCTTTGGCTCTCTGCCCCCCCCCTTCTCTTTGGCTCTCTGCCCCCCCCTTCTCTTTGGCTCTCTGCCCCCCCCTTCTCTTTGGCTCTCTGCCCCCCCCCCCTTCTCTTTGGCTCTCTTTTCCCTCCTTCTCTTTGGCTCTCTGCCCCCCCCCTTCTCTTTGGCTCTCTGCCCCCCCCTTCTCTTTGGCTCTCTGCCCCCCCCCCGCCTTCTCTTTGGCTCTCTGCCCCCCCTTCTCTTTGGCTCTCTGCCCCCCCCCCCTTCTCTTTGGCTCTCTGCCCCCCCCTTCTCTTTGGCTCTCTGCCCCCCCCTTCTCTTTGGCTCTCTGCCCCCCCCCTTCTCTTTGGCTCTCTGCGCCCCCCCCCTTCTCTTTGGCTCTCTGCCCCCCCCTTCTCTTTGGCTCTCTGCCCCCCCCTTCTCTTTGGCTCTCTGCCCCCCCCTTCTCTTTGGCTCTCTGCCCCCCCTTCTCTTTGGCTCTCTGCCCCCCCTTCTCTTTGGCTCTCTGCCCCCCCCTTCTCTTTGGCTCTCTGCCCCCCCTTCTCTTTGGCTCTCTGCCCCCCCTTCTCTTTGGCTCTCTGCCCCCCCCTTCTCTTTGGCTCTCTGCCCCCCCCCTCTCTTTGGCTCTCTGCCCCCCCTTCTCTTTGGCTCTCTGCCCCCCCTTCTCTTTGGCTCTCTGCCCCCCCCCCTTCTCTTTGGCTCTCTGCCCCCCCCTTCTCTTTGGCTCTCTGCCCCCCCCTTCTCTTTGGCTCTCTGCCCCCCCCCTTCTCTTTGGCTCTCTGCCCCCCCCCCCTTCTCTTTGGCTCTCTGCCCCCCCCTTCTCTTTGGCTCTCTGCCCCCCCCCCCCTTCTCTTTGGCTCTCTGCCCCCCCCCCTTCTCTTTGGCTCTCTGCCCCCCCTTCTCTTTGGCTCTCTGTCCCCCCCCTTCTCTTTGGCTCTCTGCCCCCCCCCCTCCTGCTCCCTCTCTGGCTCTGTCTTCGCGGGACCCCGCCCCATCGCGGCAACACCCGCCCGACCACGCCCCTCGCGACGCCCGGCCACGCCCCTCGCGACGCCCGGCCACGCCCCTCGCGACGCTCCCGTCGGCCACAAACAGCTGTGAGGTCTGGGGAGCGCATTGCCGCTTCTCACACAGCAGACCTCACAGCTGTTGAGTAGCTCGCGCTCCCTATCTCACAGCTGCTTGTATGCTGTGTACCTCGAGCTCCCAATCTGTCAGCTGTCAGCTATGCCGAGGTGCGCGAGAATAGAATCTAAGGCCAAGTGTTTGTCTGTACTGCGCATGACGGCTTCAGACAAACACTTGTCTTTTATAATATAGGATATATATATATATATATATATATATATAATTATGTGTGTCTCTATGTGTATACATATTTAGAGTCAGAAGTTTACAAAAAGATCTAATTGTAGCTCAGGTCTTCAGCTAATAGTCTAAACTTCTATGTGCCGCAAGAATAGTAAATCTGTTTCTGATGTCATGTTTATCATGTGAGCAGGGAGTTTTTACAATACTTATCATCACTTTTCATTTTTACACTGCAGATAAATGGGGTAGATTTATCATAGTGCGAGCAGACATGATACAATGTCAATCAACTCGATCGTATTCGATTGGGTTGATTTCTGTCCGCGATCTCAAAGCAGGCGGACAAGTTATGGAGCAGCGGTCTTTAGAGTGAGTGTCATTTTTCTTTAGCGATGCATGCACCCCAGACATGCAAATGGCCTTTGGCTTCCACCAGTTACTACTTATTTAATATTTGTATATTTTTAGAAAGTGCAAACTATATTTATTTTTTCTTTTCCAACATATATATTGTTTTTCTTTCTATTTCTATATATTTCTATATCTGCATTAACATTTTTTCTCTTGCTGCTTATCAGGCAAGTGGTACTTAGTGCCAGGCCATCTCGCTGAGGACTTTCCAACCCTTCCCCCTCCCCACTCTTTGGCCACAGTCTATGAGAAAAATATACATAACTATTGAGCTTCGCATGAGAAAATATACATTCTTACTCATTGAGATTTTTATGCAGTATATTCCCTGGACTGCTTAACAAATTTTACCAACAAAATGCTGACACATCATTTTTGTCCCCTTTTGTAAGCGACACAGCCATGGTTATCATACTTTACACTGACTGGATAGTGTGCACAAGCTGTTTTACACCTTTTGGCTGCAGTGCAATGTATGAATCAGGTTTCATTTAGTTTGTGTTTACCAAGGTCTAACTAAAGGCCTTCAGTGAAACATGGTGGAGGGTCTATCCTGGTTTGGGGCTGCATTTCTGCCAGTGTTGTAGGCGATATTGTCCGAATTGATGGGATCAGGAATACTGAAAAGTGTAGAGAGGTTTTAATTCATCATGCCATTCCTTCTGGAAAGAGCCTGATTGGGAATGATTTTATTTTTCAGCATGATAACTATCCCAAGCACAATGCTAATGCAGTGAAATCATATTTGGAAAGAAAAACAGCTAATAAAACACTCTACAGACTTTAGACCTGAATATTATATAGGCAGTATGGGATCACCTGGACAGAGAAAGAAATAAACGGCAATCTAAATCTAAAGATGAACTCTCAGAAGTGCTGAAAGAAGCTTGTTATAATATATCAGAAGATTACTTCAGAAAACTTCAGGACGGTCTCCCCAAAAGAGTTCAAGATGTGCTTTGTGCCAAGGGAGATCACACTAAATACTGACTTTTGCCTGAAGAAGCAATTTTATTCTGAAAATTGTGTTTTATGTTTTTTGTAAATATTTCCTGTATTTTTTGTTTGTATCTTAAAGTTATGGTAAATCCAAGTGTTTAACAAACTCTAGGATTTACCATCACAAAAAATCAATTGGAGTTTAAGTAATGAGATATAAAAAATAGGGTGTTAAACTCACCCTTTTTGTGCCGTTGACCGTTTTCTGTATGCACGCACAGCTATTGGTTTAGAGGTGCAAGTGGCACCTCATTGGTAGAAGGCTGATGTGACGTGGGCGGACGGAGCTGCTGAGTTTAGCGCTGTGCAACGGCGCAGAAAGGGTGAGTTTAGCACCCTATTTTTTATATCTCATCACTTAAACTCCCCTTGATTTTTAGTGATGGTAAATCCTAGCATCTGTTAAACACTTGGATTTACCATCACTTTAATAAAGAGACTGAAAAATAAATATGAATGGTCATTAAAACTTTGCTAAAATAACAAATTTAAAGTGACTATAGAAGTATGCCCACCATTCCAAAATACCTATGGCATTCATATGGTTACTAAGTGTTGAGGATGTTTCTTCAACAAGGATACTAAGAGATAGAAGCAAATTAGATAATGGAAGTAAACTGGGAAGTTGTTTAAAATTATATTCTCTGTTTGAATCATGAAAGAACAAATTTGGGTTTCATGTCCTTTTAATACCTAACATGTAAATGAGTATTTCCCTTGCACAGTGAACAAGGAGGTTACGCAAATAGATCCTTTCTGTAACTTTAAGTGGTCTGAATGGGCTATTGTATTAGTCAGTTTCGGGAGACCTCCCAGTTTCTGTTTTGAAAACAGTTACCAAACACATGAAAATTCCTTTTTGGATGCTTTTAAGATGAAAATGTGTTCACAACAGCAGGGTTTTAACAAATGAAACATAATAGCATTGTGATTACTCAAGAAACTTGTGGCTAGATTACGAGTTTTGCGTTATGAGGGAAAAAGCAGCCTTATGGGTTATAACACTGCTTTTTCACTACCGCTGCTATTATGAGTCTTATAGGTACAGCTGTACCACACACTTTTTTGGCCTTAACGCAAATTAACTTACGCAATTTGCGTAAAGTCTTTTTTCAGTGGGACTTTCATAGCGCCGATATTACAAGCTTTTTCTGTGAGGCCAAAAAGTGAGTGGTACTGCCTATCCCGCAAGATTCGTAACGCAATCTAAAGTCAGTAGTTATGAGTATTACACTACAAAGCTGTAGCATGAATCGCATTACTAAAGTGCTAAAAAGTACACTAACACCCATAAACTACCTATTAACCCCTACACCGAGGCCCTCCTGCATTGCAAACACTAAAATAAAATTATTAACCCCTAATCTGCCACTCCCGACATCGCCACCAATATAATAAACATATTAACACCTAAACCGCTGCACTCCCACATCGCAAACACTAGTTAAATATTATTAACCCCTAATCTGCCGCCCGTAACATCGCCACCACCTACCTAAATTTATTAACCCCTAATCTGCCGCTTCCGACATCGCCACCACTATAATAAACATATTAACCCCTAAATAAAACATACTATTAATAACTAAATAATTCCTATTTAAAACAAAATACTTACTAATAGTTACATTGTAGCTAGCTTAGGGTTTATTTTTATTTTACAGGCAGGTTTGTATTTATTTTAACTAGGTAGAATAGTTAATAAATAGTTATTAATAGTTATGATTGGATCAGCCAATAGGATTGAAGCGCAATCCTATTGACTGATTGCATCAGCCAATAGGATTTTTTCACCTTTAATTCCGATTGGCTGATAGAATTCTATAAGCCAATTAGAAATCAAGCAACGCCATCTTGGATGACGTCACTTAAAGAAACCTTCATTCTTCAGTCGCCGTGGAAAGAAGAGGATGCTCCGCGCCGGCTGTCTTGAAGATGGACCCGCTCCGCGCCGGATGGATGAAGATAGAAGATGCCGTCTGGATGAAGACTTCTGCACGTCTGGAGGACCACTTCTTCCAGCTTGGATGAAGGCTTCTCCTGGCTTCATTGAGGACTTCTTGCCGCTTGGACGAAGACTTCTCCCGGCTTCGTTGAAGATGGATGTCCGGCCTTCAAAACTGTAAGTGGATCTTCAGGGGTTAGTGTTAGGTTTTTTTAAGGGTTTATTGGGTGGGTTTTAATTTTAGGTTAGGGTTTGGACAGAAAAAGAGCTAAATGCCCTTTTAAGGGCAATGCCCATCCAAATGCCCTTTCAGGGCAATGGGGTGCTTAGGTTTTTTAAGTTAGGTTTTTATTTGAGAGGTTGGTTGTGTGGGTGGTGGGTTTTACTGTTGTGGGAGTTGTTTGTATTTTTTTTTACAGGTAAAAAAGCTGATTTCTTTGGGGCAATGCCCTGCAAAAGGCCCTTTTAAGGGCTATTGGTAGTTTAGTTTAGGCTAGGTTTTTTTTTTATTTTGGGGGGGCTTTTTTTATTTTGATAGGGCTATTAGATTAGGCGTAATTAGTTTAACTATTTGATAATTTCTTTTTTATTTTGTGTAATTTAGTGTTTTGTTTTTTTTGTAATTTAGGTAATTGTATTTAATTTATGTAATTTATTTAATTTTTGTGTAATGTTACATGTTAGTGTAAGACCGGTTAGGTTTTATTTTACAGGTAAATTTGTATTTATTTTAGCTAGGTAGTTAGTAAATAGTTAATAACTATTTACTAGCTATTCTACTTAGTTAAAATAAATACAAACTTGCCTGTAAAATAAAAATAAACCCTAAACTAGATACAATGTAACTATTAGTTATATTGTAGCTAGCTTAGGGTTTATTTTATAGGTAAGTATTTAGTTTTAAATAGGAATTATTTAGTTATTAATAATAGGTTTTATTTAGATTTATTTTAATTATATTTAGGTTAGGGGGTGTTAGGGTTAGGCTTAGACTTAGGTTTAGGGGTTAATAAATTTAGTATAAACTTTGGGGCGGCAGATTAGGGGTTACTAAATGTAGGTAAGTGACGGCGATGTTAGGGGCGGCAGATTAGGGGTTAATAATATTTAACTAGTGTTTGCGATGCAGGAGTACGGTGGTTTAGGGGTTAATATTTTATTATAGTGGCGGTGACGTTGGGGCGGCAGATTAGGGGTTAATAAGTGTGGGTAGGTTGTGGCGTCATTGGGGGCGGGAGATTAGGGGTTAATAAATATAATGTAGGTGTTGACGATGTTGGGGCAACAGATTAGGAGTTAATAAGTATAATGTAGGTGTCGGCGATGTCGGGGGCGGTAGATTAGGGGTTAATAAGTGTAAGATTAGGGGTGTTTAGACTCGGGGTTCATGTTAGGATGTTAGGTGTAAACATAAATTTTGTTTCCCCATAGGAATCAATGGGACTGCGTTACGGAGCTTCACGCTGCTTTTTTGCAGGTGTTTTTTTCAGCCGGCTCTCCCCATTGATGTCTATGGGGAAATTGTGCACGAACATGTAAAAGCAGCTCACCGCAGCTTTCAGCAGCGCTGGTATTGGAGTGCGGTATGGAGCTCAATTTTGCTCTACGCTCACTTCTTGCCTGATAACGCCGGGTTTATGAAAACCTGTAATACCAGCGCTGTAGGGAAGTGAGCGGTGACAATAATGTGCAAGTTAGCGCCGCACACCTCATAACGCAAACCTTGTAATCTAGCTGTTGGTTACCAATAAGGTAAAAAAGCAAAAAATTATTTTGTGACCAAATAGCCAATGGTCTGTAATCAAAGAAATGATTAGAGTTTTATTTTGAACTTTTCTTTTAACCATTAAACAATAATGGTGGCAGTGCAGGGTTAACTTTGTAAAGAAGGGTTTACATACATGTAGAAAGAAAAATCAACATGAGAGTTATAGGCAAATAGATGTAAGATGAAGTGAACAGAGAAGAAGCAGTAGAGAGTGATAGAGAAAGCAAAAAGATAACAGCAAAGTTGTATGATATTCATGTGTTTTATTTAATTGCAAAACTCATCATGCCATGTATTTAAAAAAAAAAGCCTATCTATATATAGAATCTATTCAAAATTACATATCCTCAAGCAAGATGGCGGCCAGCGAAGCTACAGAAGTAAAAAAGAAGCTAATTTATAATATTTCTCTTTATTTATTCTTTATAAAAACACAAACCAACAAAGTGTAACTCATTGCATACCTAGATTGATAAATTCTGCTTAATCAGATATTTTTTTATTCCCATGCAGAGTCTAATAAATAGTATCTGCAATGAGTGAATGTCTTGCAGCTAGTTTCACCGCCATAATTACACGCGTACATTTGCTAACCACCTCACTGTTTACTTTGTATCATAAATTGTCCATACACTTGTTTGAAAGAGCAACCCAGCCTTTAAATCAATATTACCACAAAGAAGTCTGTAATCCATTAATAAGCAAGGGAATAAGGCCAAATGTTTATAATGTGGTTAACAATATAGCTGTGAAATTAGAGGAAGGAGGCAGCCAAACATAGCTTCCTTTTTAGAATAACATTTATTAGGCTCTGCATATGTATCAATATGTCTTTTATGGAGTGTGATTTAGCCTATAAAGGGCCAGATTATGAGTAGAGAGCTATATAGCGCTTTCGCTAGAGCGCTGACTGCACTGGAAGTAAACTTTTTGTGCTTAGCAGGTTGCGCTGGTATTAAGAGTTGAAAGTAAAAAGTTATCGTGTTTCCCACATAGAAGTTAATGGAGCAAAAAAAGTGGAAAAACCTAACACCCTTCTCACTCACAAACTCGATCGCATTTTCTCATGTGTGCCAACCTAACATGAAAATATGAATATTTCACATTCCAATGTTCTGCACATAGCTGAATATGTTCTTTTATTCCTATATATATATATTTTTATATATAAATCATGGTACAATATATATATATATATATATATATATCCATACCTACAGTGTATATATATATATATATATATATATATAGATGGTTATATATATATATATATATATATACATATATATATATATATATATATATATATATATATATATATATAAATACTTAGAACATATTCTGCTATGTGCAGAACATTGGAATGCGAAATATTTACAGTAAATACAAAGTATAACACTATTATATATGAATATTGCATTAATATGATTTTACATGTTTGCATCTACTTAACTGCAAAGGACTCCAATGCACTTATATATGTATGTGTATATGTATGTATATATATATATATATATATATATATATACATACATACATACATATGTGTATTTTTGTGTTTATATGTGTATATATGTCTGTAACTACATATATATATATATATATATACAGTATATATATCACACAGAGAAAACCCAGCACTCACTTACAAGCTCTCAGCTAAGATTTAAAAGCAAAAATGGAAAGGTTAGTTACCGCATCTGGCCAAATGGGACAAGCCCAGGTACCTCGTCAAGGTCCTTTCCAATACCTGGGACCCTAAAACAGCCACACAATGCAAGCTTTCAAATCCAAACAAACTGAGAACAAGGGAAGGGTGCACAGGAATATGTCCCTATGGTTCTTGCACCCAGACCTGACTGGGGTTAACTGCCTGTGACTCTGGGAGCAGCACAGCTTCCTGTGAGTGCCAGTGGCACCCAGGGCTGAGCATGTTGCAGGGTCATGGGATGTGTACCCGGTCCAGTATGAGAGTGCAGTTCCCTTCCATTTTTTGTATATATATATATATATATATATATATATATATATATATATATATATATATATATATATATATATTTGTGTATATACATCTGTAAATGCATATATACACAAATAAGTACATATGTACACATATATAAACATTTATATAGACATACAGATCCATCTTTAGACCTGTATATGTATGCATCTCAATGTTAAAGCACTTTGCCTGCCTTTTTTTCTAACACCTGTTTTGTGACACTTTTTTGTTTCTCCACACGGTTAACCACAGCTCTGAGAACTTGCTAACCCAACGAGCGTTAACTTGAATTGCGCTCAATCAATCGCGTTTACGTTCAACTTGTAATACCAACGCAATTTAACCTGCGTGCAAACGAACAAGAAAACCCAATATCGCTCATGTGCAAATGTTTGTGCTTCACTCGTAATCTGGCCCACAATCAGTAAAATAAATAATGAGGTTCACTGGTTAGTTTTTTTCTTACTGAAATGCAACATTGTGACTATGCTTTCTGTAAGTGTCAGAGGAAAATGTATAAGACGCAGGACAACATAAATAAGTCAAGAATTGGCTTACTTTGTACAGGTAGCCCTCCGTTTACGCCGGGGTTAGGTTCCAGAAGGAATGGTTGTAAATCGAAACCGTTGTAAATTGAAACCCAGTTTATAATGTAAGTCAATGGGAAGTGAGGGAGTTCGGTTCCAGGCCCCTCTCAAAATTGTCATATGTAACACCTAATACATTATTTTTAAAGCTTTGAAATGAAGACTTTAAATGCTAAACAGCATTATAAACCTAATAAAATAATCACGCAACACAGAATATATAATTAAACTAAGTTAAATGAACAAAAACATTTGCTAAACAGCATTATAAACCTAATTAAAAAATTAAACAACACAGACTTCACTTGCATTTTTCTGCAAACAGTTCTTTCTATGCATTCCAATCTGGACTGATTTATAGACAGGAAGATCTCGTTCCTTTGAAATCTGCTCAATAGCTCAGGTCTAGTTAAACTGATTAATTTCAGCTTGCTTGGCTTTTCTGCAACACAAGCGGACAGCTCCACCTACTGGCTATTTTAATCAATGCACTGCTTCTCAATGCTTTTCAATAGCAGTGACTGGAAAAAAAGGTTGTTATTCTGAAACGGTGTAAATTGAACCGTTGTAAACCGAGGGCCACCTGTATTTAAAAGTTTGTCATTCAAGAAATCTGGGGATGCTTTTTACACACACACAAATCAAACCATTGATTTATAAATTGTAGAAAACAACCTGGTATGCGAAAGTATATTTAATCATCAGAAATGTGGATTATTGATGATCAGTCCAGGTAGAGGTTAACAAAAAGGCTATGCAACCTTTGCCCTGCTGCATAAAGCTTGTGAGTCAATAGTAAAGCAATTGGAGAACAAATAAAATTACTTGATTCAACAGTGTAAATCCCATAGAAATCCAGAAGGAAAGAGATTGCTTTCACAAGTTCAAATTAGAAATACCAGACTCTGGCCTGAATTCCACTATAGGTGATTGTTTTTTTTCAAATATAATTTCTCACATGGTTTCAAATTTCTCAGCCTTAAAACTTTTTTAGTCAGTTTACACTAGTATGAACTGCAATCCATATTCCAGTCATCATAAAAGCATAATCAGAGGACTTGGAGGGTACATAAAACCTCAATCACACCTATGAAAAATAATTGTTCTTTTTACCTGTCAGTTTATGGTATAATGGATAATCAGACATCAATATATAATGTATGTTCATCAACACATGTAAAATGTGGCAGTAAAACTGACCTTATATTGAGTTTAATGACAAAATAATATGCTGTAATGTGTTGCATTTCCATTGGCTTATTGAGATTTTGCTTTGATAAAAAAAATAACAAAACATTCTTGATGTTACTTACTTCAATTTTTGGTATATATTAAAGGCTCTACTGGCATCAGTTAAAATTTGTGAATAGGAAAAACATAATTTATGTAAGAACTTACCTGATAAATTAATTTCTTTCATATTAGCAAGAGTCCATGAGCTAGTGACGTATGGGATATACATTCCTACCAGGAGGGGCAAAGTTTCCCAAACCTCAAAATGCCTATAAATACACCCCTCACCACACCCACAAATCAGTTTAACGAATAGCCAAGAAGTGGGGTGATAAGAAAAAAGTGCGAAAGCATAAAAAATAAGGAATTGGAATAATTGTGCTTTATACAAAAAAATCATAACCACCACAAAAAAGGGTGGGCCTCATGGACTCTTGCTAATATGAAAGAAATGAATTTATCAGGTAAGTTCTTACATAAATTATGTTTTCTTTCATGTAATTAGCAAGAGTCCATGAGCTAGTGACGTATGGGATAATGACTACCCAAGATGTGGATCTTTCCACGCAAGAGTCACTAGAGAGGGAGGGATAAAATAAAGACAGCCAATTCCGCTGAAAAATAATCCACACCCAAAATAAAAGATTAAATGAAAAAAAAATGAAATTATAAGCAGAAGATTCAAACTGAAACAGCTGCCTGAAGTACTTTTCTACCAAAAACAGCTTCAGAAGAAGAAAACACATCAAAATGGTAGAATTTAGTAAAAGTATGCAAAGAAGACCAAGTTGCTGCTTTGCAAATCTGATCAACCGAAGCTTCATTCCTAAACGCCCAGGAAGTAGAAACTGACCTAGTAGAATGAGCTGTAATCCTTTGAGGCGGAGTTTTACCCGACTCGACATAAGCATGATGAATCAAAAATTTCAACCAAGATGCCAAAGAAATGGCAGAGGCCTTCTGACCTTTCCTAGAACCGGAAAAGATAACAAATAGACTAGAAGTCTTTCGGAAATTCTTAGTAGCTTCAACATAATATTTCAAAGCTCTAACAACATCCAAAGAATGCAATGATCTCTCCTTAGAATTCTTAGGATTAGGACACAATGAAGGAACCACAATTTCTCTACTAATGTCGTTAGAATTCACAACCTTAGGTAAAAATTTAAAAGAAGTTCGCAACACCGCCTTATCCTGATGAAAAATCAGAAAAGGAGACTCACAAGAAAGAGCAGATAATTCAGAAACTCGTCTGGCAGAAGAGATAGCCAAAAGGAACAAAACTTTCCAAGAAAGTAATTTGATGTCCAACGAATGCATAGGTTCAAACGGAGGAGCTTGAAGAGCCCCCAGAACCAAATTCAAACTCCAAGGAGGAGAAATTGACTTAATGACAGGTTTTATACGAACCAAAGCTTGTACAAAACAATGAATATCAGGAAGATTAGCAATCTTTCTGTGAAAAAGAACAGAAAGAGCAGAGATTTGTCCTTTCAAGGAACTTGCAGACAAACCTTTATCCAAACCATCCTGAAGAAATTGTAAAATTCTCGGAATTCTAAAAGAATGCCAGGAAAAATTATGAGAAAGACACCAAGAAATATAAGTCTTCCAGACTCTATAATATATCTCCCTAGATACAGATTTACGAGCCTGTAACATAGTATTAATCACAGAGTCAGAGAAACCTCTTTGACTAAGAATCAAGCGTTCAATCTCCATACCTTTAAATTTAAGGATTTGAGATCCTGATGGAAAAAAGGACCTTGCGACAAAAGGTCTGGTCTTAACGGAAGAGTCCACGGTTGGCAAGAGGCCATCCGGACAAGATCCGCATACCAAAACCTGTGAGGCCATGCTGGATCTACAAGCAGAACAAACGAGCATTCCTTCAGAATCTTGGAGATTACTCTTGGAAGAAGAACTAGAGGTGGAAAGATATAGGCAGGATGATACTTCCAAGGAAGTGACAATGCATCCACTGCTTCCGCTTGAGGATCCCTGGATCTGGACAGATACCTGGGAAGTTTCTTGTTTAGATGAGAGGCCATCAGATCTATTTCTGGAAGTCCCCACATTTGAACAATCTGAAGAAAAACCTCTGGGTGAAGAGACCATTCGCCCCGATGTAACGTTTTGCGGCTGAGATAATCTGCTTCCCAATTGTCTATACCTGGGATATGAACCACAGAAACTAGACAGGAGCTGGATTCCGCCCATACCAGAATTCAAGATACTTCCTTCATAGCCAGAGGACTGTGAGTCCCTCCTTGATGATTGATGTATGCCACAGTTGTGACATTGTCTGTCTGAAAACAAATGAACGATTCTCTCTTTAGAAGAGGCCATGACTGAAGAGCTCTGAAAATTGCACGGAGTTCCAAAATATTGATCGGTAATCTCACCTTCTGAGATTCCCAAACCCCTTGTGCTGTCAGAGACCCCCAAACAGCTCCCCAACCTGTCAGACTTGCATCTGTTGAAATTACAGTCCAGGTCGGAAGAACAAAAGAAGCCCCCTGAGCTAAAAGATGGTGATCTGTCCACCACATCAGAGAGTGTCGTACAATCGGTGTTAAAGATATTAATTGAGATATCTTTGTGTAATCCCTGCACCACTGGTTCATCATAAAGAGCTGAAGAGGTCGCATTTGAAAACGAGCAAAGGGGATCACGTCCGATGCTGCAGTCATAAGACCTAGAATTTCCATGCATAAAGCTACCGAAGGGAATGATTGTGACTGAAGGTTTCGACAAGCTGATATAAACTTTAGACGTCTCTTGTCTGTCAAAGACAGAGTCATGGACACTGAATCTATCTGAAAACCTAAAAAGGTTACCCTTGTCTGAGGAATCAATGAACTTTTTGGTAAATTGATCCTCCAACCATGATCTTGAAGAAACAACACAAGTCGATTCGTATGAGATTCTGCTAAATGTGAAGACTGAGCAAGTACCAAGATATCGTCCAAATAAGGAAATACCACAATACCCTGTTCTCTGATTACAGACAGAAGGGCACCGAGAACCTTTGTAAAAATTCTTGGAGCTGTAGCTAGGCCAAACGGTAGAGCCACAAACTGGTAATGCTTGTCTAGAAAAGAGAATTTCAGAAACTGATAGTGATCTGGATGAATCGGAATATGCAGATATGCATCCTGTAAATCTATTGTGGACATATAATGCTCTTGCTGAACAAAAGGCAGGATAGTCCTTACAGTTACCATTTTGAATGTTGGTATCCTTACATAACGATTCAATATTTTTAGATCCAGAACTGGTCTGAAGGAATTCTCCTTCTTTGGTACAATGAAGAGATTTGAATAAAACCCCAGCCTCTGTTCCAGAACTGGAACTGGTATAATTACTCCAGCCAACTCTAGATCTGAAACACATTTCAGAAATGCTTGAGCCTTCGCTAGGTTTACTGGGACACGGGAAAGAAAAAATCTCTTTGCAGGAGGCCTTATCTTGAAGCCAATTCTGTACCCTTTTGAAACAATGTTCTGAATCCAGAGATTGTGAACTGAATTGAACCAAATTTCTTTGAAAAAACGTAATCTGCCCCCTACCAGCTGAGCTGGAATGAGGGCCGCACCTTCATGTGGACTTGGGAGCTGGCTTTGGTTTTCTAAAAGGCTTGGATTTATTCCAGACTGGAGATGGTTTCCAAACTGATACCGCTCCTGAGGATGAAGGATCAGGCTTTGTTCCTTGTTGTGACGAAAGGAACGAAAACGATTATTAGACCTAAATTTACCCTTAGATTTTTTATCCTGTGGTAAAAAAGTTCCTTTCCCTCCAGTAACAGTTGAGATAATAGAATCCAGCTGAGAACCAAATAATTTATTACCCTGGAAAGAAAGGGAAAGCAGAGTAGACTTAGAAGCCATATCAGCATTCCAAGTTTTAAGCCATAAAGCTCTTCTAGCTAAAATAGCTAGAGACATATACCTGACATCAACTCTAATGATATCAAAGATGGCATCACAAATAAAATTATTAGCATGTTGTAGAAGAATAATAATGCTATGAGAATTATGATCTGTTACTTGTTGCGCTAAAGCTTCTAACCAAAAAGTTGAAGCTGCAGCAACATCCGCTAAAGATATAGCAGGTCTAAGAAGATTACCTGAACACAAGTAAGCTTTTCTTAGAAAGGATTCAATTTTCCTATCTAAAGGATCCTTAAAGGAAGTACCATCTGCCGTAGGAATAGTAGTACGCTTAGCAAGAGTAGAGACAGCCCCATCAACCTTAGGGATTTTGTCCCAAAATTCTAATCTGTCAGATGGCACAGGATATAATTGCTTAAAACGTTTAGAAGGAGTAAAATAATTACCCAAATTATTCCATTCCCTGGAAATTACTTCAGAAATAGCACCAGGGACAGGAAAAACTTCTGGAATAACTACAGGAGATTTAAAAAACCTTATCTAAACGTTTAGATTTAGTATCAAGAGGACTAGAATCCTCAATTTCTAATGCAATTAGGACTTCTTTAAGTAAAGAACGAATAAATTCCATTTTAAATAAATATGAAGATTTATCAGCATCAACCTCTGAGACAGAATCCTCTGAATCAGAAGAACCAATATCAGTATCAGAATGATGATGTTCATTTAAAAATTCATCTGAAAAATGAGAAGTTTTAAAAGACTTTTTACATTTACTAGAAGGAGGAATAACAGACATAGCCTTCTTAATGGATTTAGAAACAAAATCTCTTATGTTATCAGGAACACTCTGAGTATTAGATGTTGACGGAACAGCAACAGGTAATGTAACAGTACTAAAGGAAATATTATCTGCATTAGCAAGTTTGTCATGACAAACAGTACAAACAACAGCTGGAGGAACAGATACCAAAAGTTTACAGCAGATACACTTAGCTTTGGTAGCTCCAGCACCAGGCAGGGATTTTCCAGAAGTATCTTCTGACTCAGCTTCAATGTGGGACATCTTGCAATATGTAATAGAAAAAACAACATATAAAGCAAAATTGATCAAATTCCTTAAATGACAGTTTCAGGAATGGGAAAAAAATGCCATAGAACAAGCTTCTAGCAACCAGAAGCACAAAATAATGAGACTTAAATAATGTGGAGACAATAGTGACACCCATATTTTTTTAGCGCCAAAAAAGACGCCCACATTATTTGGCGCCTAAATGCTTTTGGCGCCAAAATGACGCCACATCCGGAACGCCGACACCTTTGGCGCAAAAAAACGTCAAAAATGACGCAACTTCCGGCGACACGTATGACGCCGGAAACACAAAAAAGTCCGTGCCAAGAATGACGCAATAAAATGAAGCATTTTCAGCCCCCGCAAGCCTAACAGCCCACAGGGAAAAGTCACATTTTTTAAGGTAAGAAAAAATGATTTATTCATATGCATTATCCCAAATATGAAACTGACTGTCTGAAATAAGGAACGTTGAACATCCTGAGTCAAGGCAAATAAATGTTTGAATACATATATTTAGAACTTTATATAAAAGTGCCCAACCATAGCTTAGAGTGTCACAGAAAATAAGACTTACTTACCCCAGGACACTCATCTACATGTAGTGGAAAGCCAAACCAGTACTGAAACGAGAATCAGTAGAGGAAATGGTATATATAAGAGTATATCGTCGATCTGAAAAGGGAGGTAAGAGATGAATCTCTACGACCGATAACAGAGAACCTATGAAATAGACCCCGTAGAAGGAGATCACTGCATTCAAATAGGCAATACTCTCCTCACATCCCTCTGACATTCACTGCACGCTGAGAGGAAAACCGGGCTCCAACCTGCTGCGGAGCGCATATCAACGTAGAATCTAGCACAAACTTACTTCACCTCCTCCATAGGAGGCAAAGTTTGTAAAACTGATTTGTGGGTGTGGTGAGGGGTATATTTATAGGCATTTTGAGGTTTGGGAAACTTTGCCCCTCCTGGTAGGAATGTATATCCCATACGTCACTAGCTCATGGACTCTTGCTAATTACATGAAAGAAATTATTATTTTAGATTATAATGTAGGCCAGTATCAGCATCTTTTCAAATATAGGCCTAAACCCTCCTATTCTAACTTCTTTTTTGGTCAGTATATGAGTTGACCAAATGTGAAATTTTCCTAAGCTTTAACCTAAATATCACTAACCATAACAAGGCTATCAAATGCAGTACATGTTCTCCTAATTCAATGCATATCTAAATCAAACGATTCAACATAGTACCTATATAATATATGTTGATCTTCACATGTGTGTGCAATGTGTAATGTTAATCTGCTGAATGAGATTAGCTTTATTATATTGTTCTTTGCATGAAAGTCTTAAATATACTTTGGCAAATGGGGAGATTGAAAAGAGCTAAAAAAATTACTACAATTTCTCACTCAGGCCTCGATGATCGAAAGTTCTCAAAGGCGAAGATATTTTCAAAAGGAATCTGATATGATGTCTAGAATGCAGGCAAAATATTAAAAAATGTTGTCATTGCTCTTCAAAGGCAGCATTGCAGAGGGGCATTTTACTATAGATCGTAATGGGTGGCAATGCTGGTGAAATTTTCCAAGCAGCATCGGCACCAACATTGGTGATGTAATATATAGCACACAACCTAATAGCTATACCTATGTAACACTAAACCATCATAACCCACCACCGCAAACTAACCATACACTAACTAACCCCTAAACTGTCAATAGCCAACCACAATAAACTCCTATACCGCCAATAGCCCATTGCAATAAACTTCCTAACCTATTAACGCCTATACCGCCAATAGCCCACCGCAATAAAATTTCCTAACATATTAACCCCTATACCCCACCGCAATAAACTTGTATGGTATTCATGTGTTTTTAAATATTAGTAAAGACTTTATTAAACAGTTGCAGATCAGTTTGGTCAATTGCAAAACTCATCATGCCATGTAGTTAAAAAACAAAACAAAAAAACCCAACAAAAAAAACAGATAAATACATATCTATCTATCTATTTAAACTAGAGATTGCTTTTCAATGTGAATCCCACCACAATATAATTCACTCTGGAACCTCATTGCTGCTAACTCCATAATGATCAGGTCTGGTTGCACATAACATCTCTTCAAAATTAAACATCAACAGCAAGATGGAGTCCAGCGATGCTACAGGAGTGAAAAAGAAGCTAATTTAAAATATTTTCCTTTTTTTTTTCATTAAAAACACAAACCATCAAAGTAATACTCATTACATACCTAGCTTGATAAATTCTCCTTAATTAAAGTCTAATAAATAATATTTGTAAAGAGTGAACGTCTCGCAGGTAGTTCCACAGTCGTAATTACAAACGTACATTGCTAACCACCTCATTGTTTACTTTGTATCATACATTGTTTAAATGATATATTTATGCTTAAATTAATAAAATTATCACAAAAAAAAATCAAAAATATACATTTTAAATTAGACACAATACTTAAAATAATATGCATTATACATGGCAATTCATATCATTTTAACATTGATATAAATGTAGCTACATAACCCCTATATTTATAATAGGTAGATTTTTTTTTTTCTTTATTAGTCAAGTAGATTGCAGACATTACGTAGGTGTAGGCATTCTGTGGGAGTAAGCCGGGCATGCCAGGGGGAGTATAGGGAAGACATGATGTAGGTGGTACCAGGGAGTTAGCTGGGTATTTCAGGGGAGTGTAGTTAAGATGTGATTTAGGTGTAGGCGGGATTAGGGAGTTAGCTGGTCGCTCCAAGGGGAGTATAGTTAGAATATGTAGGTGTAGGTGGTCTGTGGGAGTTAGCCAGGCATTCCAGAGGGAGTAACCTGTACTTGTATTGGGATACATCGCCAGCAGTGCAATATATTCCAATCTCTGAAGTACAGGTTGCGCGTAGGATATCAGCCATGTTTGTCTCATGACCTTTTCAGTGGCAAGACTTTACAGTGTGATGCAGGTGTAGTGTAAGTGAAGTTAGTGTTAGGTTACACAGGCATTATTTAAAGTGTTCCGACACATAAACTGTGTTTGGTTTCAGTGACTGCACTGTCTGCGCTGTGTAGGAAACCTTTAAATACGGCAATTCTTTTGTGAATTTGTTATGCTTGTAGCGTGTGGTGAACCAGTGAGATAATTTTTTTAAATAAAAAAAAGAAAAAGTAAATTATTAAAAACAAAAAACAAACATATCTTTGGCTAATGGGCATACTAGCCATGACTGCGCAATCACTATATTGTAACTTTTTTTTTTTTACAACTATTTTATTTTACAATATTTAAACTTAAATTTAAAACCACTGTTTCTGGCTTGGCATGATCTGGAAATCAAGACTACGAGTGTCTATTATATGGAGTTATGATATCTTCTACTGAATTTTAACAGTACTGAAACTGTAAACAACAGGTGTGGAAGGGTCAAGCAGGGGGAGTTTGAAGTGGGGAGGTAAGGTTTTGGTATGTGATGGGCAGGCTGTTGTTAGGTTTTACTTATGATGGGTATACATAGGGTCAGTGCAGTGGTGGGATCGGGGATTTTCCATGGGTTAAATCAGATGATTATTTATTTTATGTCAGCTGCAGGATGCTGCAGTTGTGGATACAGTCACTATTATGTCATAGCAGCACCCTAAGAAAGTTATAGACACTATTACTATTATTGTATGGTGCTGCACTGCTTGACTCACTGCCAGTTTTGCATAATCGAGTATGACGTCTTGCAACTTGCTATTGTAGGCAACAGTTCTGCGTTTTTACCAATTTTATTTGCAAAGAGCATTCATTTAATAACGTTCTAAAAAATTAGATTTTATTATTTGACTTTAGTATAAAGTTCTTTTAACACTATAGTATTATACATCTCTATTCTAGTTCAGGACAATAGCAATAATTTTAAGAATAATTCAGAAATACTAATTTGAAAAATGTACCACAATAAAGACAATTAACAAGTTTATGGTTTAAAATAAAGATTTTAATTAAATATGTGGAAAAAGATTAACGGTGCAGATATGAGTAAAACATTTGCTTATTGACTGAAATAAAAATTAAATAACCCCTTCATAAACTGCAGTAGCACGGATGGTAGAGACTGATTTATAGCCAGTATTCCCAATTTCCCATATTAATACACAAAGCAGCGCTTTTTTAATTTTATGAATCCTTCCATATGTAGCTACCAACCAGATTGTAAGTCACTGGAGACTTGGGTGGGCTTAGAAAGAAAACTAAAGAAATAAACATTTATTTCATTTTGCAGCAATATATATTTTCTTTTAATCTGAAGTCAATTTTGTTGAAATTACAACTGTCAGCAGACTTCGCCAGCCAACAAGTACATAATAAAATGTATTAATAAAATGAGAGCTTAAAAAAAAGTAATTCTCCAGATAGGTATATGGATTTTATTGAGAACAGTTTCTAACATAAAAAAGCAAGTGAGAAGATTTGATTGAAGGGAAAGTAAGAGCAGCTGAGACTTCTGGTAATAAGTAACACTAGGGGGTACCTGTGCTCTCTGTAGGTTGGAAGTCGCTTTCGTTTTGGTTTGCGTTTTGTCTTTTTTCTTTTTGTTTAATTAATAAAAAATTGAAATGTAAAAATGAAAACAGCTTACACTGATCACTGCAGATGCAGTGTTTGTTAGAAGCACAAGCCAAGCTCTAAACAATGTGGTTAATGAGCCCAGAGACAATGACATATGACTGCATAGTCTAAGAAATGTAACAAAGAACGTTTAGTCAATCTAAATATAGGACACAGTCTTCAATCTCTTGTTGAGGAAAGTTACCATTGATGTTAAATCAATGTAATTGGAATGTCATTCCTTGTGCATTTGATAAAAGGATAATGCTGTACAACAGCAGCAAAAGTACAATTCATTTATAGAACCTGGGTAATTAAAGGGACATGTAATTGCTTCAATTATATATTCAAGCAAAGATTAGATTAGTCAGAATAATATACAGATTTATTTTTTTAAATTATATTGTTGTTTAAATAATGAAGAAATAATTGGAAAGTTTTAAATCAAGTAGTGGGCACTGTCATGTTGTAACATAGGTTTGCGAAATGTAAAATCTTGTTCTTTCTATCTTATCTCCTTTGCCGAGATCAGTTAGGGACAGTTAGAAAACAATCTCACAGTGTTTAATGTTCCTTTCTGCAAACCTAATAACAACACATTTTTTAGGCAATATAAATAAAGTGGTATATACTTGGGCATTATAAGTCAGTTTTGAGGTAATCAATTTGTCCCTTAGGGGTGCCTGTGAGGTTTACTGAGAAGAAACCTGGCATGGGCTAATATCTGCATTTTGACATTTTAATGGTAAAATAAGTAGAATAAATATTCCCTTGACACTTGTTTTGCCATTCAAATGTTTCTATAAAATGAACACTAATATATGAATGAATGCAATAATTAAATATTCAATTGTAACATTAAAATACTTCATTGAGTGTAGAGACATAGGTCAGAGGACGGGTCGTGGAATATTTGGAGATGAGAGAGGACATATAGTTGATAGTGCTTTGTAAGTTAGGGTTAATGCCTTAAATTGTATTCTAGAGTGTATGGGGAGCCAGTGTAGATACTGGCAGAACAGAGCAGCTGATGTAGATCAGCAACTTAGGTGGATGAGTCTATCTAAACCATTCATAATAGATTAAAGGGAGGAGAGGCGGTGTTTGGGAAAGCTTTTTAGAAGTAGATTGCAATAGTTAATCCATGACAAAGATGAGGGAATGAAAAAGTATTTCTTAAATTTTTTGAGTAAGAAAAGGATGACTTCTGGAAATGTTGAGTAGATGTACACGGCAGGATTTGGTCTGCGCTTGTATATGTGTGGTGAATGTAAGTTCTGAGTCAAGTGTGACCCCAAGATAGTGGACCTGGGGTGAGGTGTTGAGAATAGAGTCTCCATCTTTCAGAGAAATGTCAGGTGTCAGATTTGTCAAAAAAGGGGCAATAAGAAGCAGCTCAGTTTTGGACAGATTGAGATGCAGGTAGTGTGAGGACATCCAAGAAGAAATTGCAGCAAGACAGCTGGTAATCTGGTTGAGTAAAGAGGGCGATACTGTATATCAGTAGAGGAAAGATAGATTTGGGTATCATCAGCATATAAGTGGTACTATAACTCAAAGGAGGGTACAGTATAAGTTTTCCAAGGGAGGATGAATAAAGAGAGAAAATCTAGGGCCCCAAGACAAAGCCTTGTGATAATCCAACTGAGAAAGGCAAAGGATCAGAGGATATGATGCTAAAAGAAACAGAAAACTTAGTGTCCAATTGATTTAGTTAAGAATTACATGAATGATATTTACTTGACAGCTGCATAAAAGAAAAAAACTATTTCTTTCATGTAATTAGCAAGAGTCCATGAGCTAGTGACGTATGGGATATACATTCCTACCAGGAGGGGCAAAGTTTCCCAAACCTCAAAATGCCTATAAATACACCCCTCACCACACCCACAATTCAGTTTTACAAACTTTGCCTCCTATGGAGGTGGTGAAGTAAGTTTGTGCTAGATTCTACGTTGATATGCGCTCCGCAGCAAGTTGGAGCCCGGTTTTCCTCTCAGCGTGCAGTGAATGTCAGAGGTATGTGAGGAGAGTATTGCCTATTTGAATGCAGTGATCTCCTTCTACGGGACCTATTTCATAGGTTCTCTGTTATCGGTCGTAGAGATTCATCTCTTACCTCCCTTTTCAGATCGACGATATACTCTTATTTATATACCATTACCTCTACTGATTCTCGTTTCAGTACTGGTTTGGCTTTCTACAAACATGTAGATGAGTGTCCTGGGGTAAGTAAATCTTATTTTCTGTGACACTCTAAGCTATGGTTGGGCACTTTGTTTATAAAGTTCTAAATATATGTATTCAAACATTTATTTGCCTTGACTCAACATTCCTTATTTTCAGACAGTCAGTTTCATATTTGGGATAATGCAATTGAATTAATCATTTTTTCTTACCTTCAAAAATTTGACTCTTTTTTCCCTGTGGGCTGTTAGGCTCGCGGGGGCTGAAAATGCTTCATTTTATTGCGTCATTCTTGGCGCGGACTTTTTTGACGCAAAAAATCTTTTCAGTTTCCGGCGTCATACGTGTCGCCGGAAGTTGCGTCATTTTTTGACGTTATTTTGCGCCAAAAATGTTGGCGTTCCGGAAGTGGCATCATTTTTGGTGCCAAAAGCATTTAGGCGCCAAATAATGTGGGCGTCTTATTTGGCGCTAAAAAAAATATGGGCGTCGCTTTTGTCTCCACATTATTTAAGTCTCATTTTTCATTGCTTCTGGTTGCTAGAAGCTTGTTCTTTGGCATTTTTTCCCATTCCTGAAACTGTCATTTAAGGAATTTGATCAATTTTGCTTTATATGTTGTTTTTTCTCTTACATATTGCAAGATGTCTCACGTTGCATCTGAGTCAGAAGATACTTCAGGAAAATCGCTGTCTAGTGCTGGACCTACCAAAGCTAAGTGTATCTGCTGTAAACTTTTGGTAGCTATTCCTCCGGCTGTTGTTTGTATTAATTGTCATGACAAACTTGTTAATGCAGATAATATTTCCTTTAGTAAAGTACCATTGCCTGTTGCAGTTCCTTCAACATCTAAGGTGCAGAATGTTCCTGATAACATAAGAGATTTTGTTTCTGTCTGTTATTTCTCCTTCTAGTAAACATAAAAAATCTTTTAAAACTTCTCTCCCTACAGATGAATTTTTAAATGAACATCATCATTCTGATTCTGATGATTCTTCTGGTTCAGAGGATTCTGTCTCAGAGATTGATGCTGATAAATCTTCATATTTATTTAAAATGGAATTTATTCGTTCTTTACTTAAAGAAGTACTAATTGCTTTAGAAATAGAGGATTCTGGTCCTCTTGATACTAATTCTAAACGTTTAGATAAGGTATTTAAATCTCCTGTGGTTATTCCAGAAGTTTTTCCTGTTCCTAATGCTATTTCTGAAGTAATTTCCAAAGAATGGGATAAATTGGATAATTCATTTACTCCTTCTAAACGTTTTAAGCGATTATATCCTGTGCCGTCTGACAGATTAGAATTTTGGGACAAAATCCCTAGAGTTGATGGGGCTATTTCTACCCTTGCTAAACGTACTACTATTCCTACGTCAGATGGTACTTCATTTAAGGATCCTTTAGATCGAAAAATTGAATCCTTTCTAAGAAAAGCTTATCTGTGTTCAGGTAATCTTCTTAGACCTGCTATATCATTGGCTGATGTTGCTGCAGCTTCAACTTTTTGGTTGGAAACTTTAGCGCAACAAGTAACAGATCATGATTCTCATAATATTATTATTCTTCTTCAGCATGCTAATAATTTTATCTGTGATGCCATTTTTGATATTATTAGAGTTGATGTCAGGTTTATGTCTCTAGCTATTTTAGCTAGAAGAGCTTTATGGCTTAAGACTTGGAATGCTGATATGGCTTCTAAATCAACTCTACTTTCCATTTCTTTCCAGGGTAACAAATTATTTGGTTCTCAGTTGGATTCTATTATCTCAACTGTTACTGGTGGGAAAGGAACTTTTTTACCACAGGATAAAAAATCTAAGGGTAAAAACAGGGCTAATAATCATTTTCGTTCCTTTCGTTTCAACAAAGAACAAAAGCCTGATCCTTCATCCTCAGGAGCAGTTTCAGTTTGGAAACCATCTCCAGTCTGGAATAAATCCAAGCCTGCAAGAAAGGCAAAGCCTGCTTCTAAGTCCACATGAAGGTGCGGCCCTCATTCCAGCTCAGCTGGTACGGGGCAGGTTACGTTTTTTCAAAGAAATTTGGTTCAATTCTGTTCACAATCTTTGGATTCAGAATATTGTTTCAGAAGGGTACAGAATTGGTTTCAAGATGAGACCTCCTGCAAAGAGATTTTTTCTTTCCCGTGTCCCAGTAAATCCAGTGAAAGCTCAAGCATTTCTGAATTGTGTTTCAGATCTAGAGTTGGCTGGAGTAATTATGCCAGTTCCAGTTCCGGAACAGGGGATGGGGTTTTATTCAAATCTCTTCATTGTACCAAAGAAGGAGAATTCCTTCAGACCAGTTCTGGATCTAAAAATATTGAATCGTTATGTAAGGATACCTATGTTCAAAATGGTAACTGTAAGGACTATCTTGCCTTTTGTTCAGCAAGGGCATTATATGTCCACGATAGATTTACAGGATGCATATCTGCATATTCCGATTCATCCAGATCATTATCAGTTCCTGAGATTCTCTTTTCTGGACAAGCATTACCAGTTTGTGGCTCTGCCGTTTGGCCTAGCTACAGCTCCAAGAATTTTTACAAAGGTTCTCGGTGCCCTTCTGTCTGTAATCAGAGAACAGGGTATTGTGGTATTTCCTTATTTGGACGATATCTTGGTACTTGCTCAGTCTTTACATTTAGCAGAATCTCATACGAATCGACTTGTGTTGTTTCTTCAAGATCATGGTTGGAGGATCAATTTACCAAAAAGTTCATTGATTCCTCAGACAAGGGTGACCTTTCTGGGTTTCCAGATAGATTCAGTGTCCATGACTCTGTCTTTAACAGACAAGAGACGTCTAAAATCGATTTCAGCTTGTCGAAACCTTCAGTCACAATCATTCCCTTCGGTAGCCTTATGCATGGAAATTCTAGGTCTTATGACTGCTGCATCGGACGCGATCCCCTTTGCTCGTTTTCACATGCGACCTCTACAGCTCTGTATGCTGAATCAATGGTGCAAGGATTACACAAAGATATCTCAAATAATATCTTTAAAACCGATTGTACGACACTCTCTAACGTGGTGGACAGATCACCATCATTTAATTCAGGGGGCTTCTTTTGTGCTTCCGACCTGGACTGTAATTTCAACAGATGCAAGTCTCACGGGTTGGGGAGCTGTGTGGGGATCTCTGACGGCACAAGGAGTTTGGGAATCTCAGGAGGTGAGATTACCGATCAATATTTTGGAACTCCGTGCAATTTTCAGAGCTCTTCAGTCTTGGCCTCTTCTGAAGAGAGAATCGTTCATTTGTTTTCAGACAGACAATGTCACAACTGTGGCATACATCAATCATCAAGGAGGGACTCACAGTCCTCTGGCTATGAAAGAAGTATCTCCAATTCTGGTTTGGGCGGAATCCAGCTCCTGTCTAATCTCTGCGGTTCATATCCCAGGTATAGACAATTGGGAAGCGGATTATCTCAGTCGCCAAACGTTGCATCCGGGCGAATGGTCTCTTCACCCAGAGGTATTTCTTCAGATTGTTCAAATGTGGGAACTTCCAGAAATAGATCTGATGGCGTCTCATCTAAACAAGAAACTTCCCAGGTATCTGTCCAGATCCCGGGATCCTCAGGCGGAGGCAGTGGATGCATTATCACTTCCTTGGAAGTATCATCCTGCCTATATCTTTCCGCGTCTAGTTCTTCTTCCAAGAGTAATCTCCAAGATTCTGAAGGAATGCTCGTTTGTTCTGCTGGTAGCTCCGGCATGGCCTCACAGGTTTTGGTATGCGGATCTGGTCCGGATGGCCTCTTGCCAACCGTGGACTCTTCCGTTAAGACCAGACCTTCTGTCGCAAGGTCCTTTTTTCCATCAGGATCTGAAATCCTTAAATTTAAAGGTATGGAGATTGAACGCTTGATTCTTGGTCAAAGAGGTTTCTCTTACTCTGTGATTAATACTATGTTACAGGCACGTAAATCTGTATCTAGAGAGATATATTATAGAGTCTGGAAGACTTATATTTCTTGGTGTCTTTCTCATCATTTTTCTTGGCATTCTTTTAGAATACCGAGAATTTTACAGTTTCTTCAGGATGGTTTAGATAAGGGTTTGTCTGCAAGTTCCTTGAAAGGTCAAATCTCTGCTCTTTCTGTTCTTTTTCACAGAAAGATTGCTATTCTTCCTGATATTCATTGTTTTGTACAAGCTTTGGTTCGTATAAAACCTGTCATTAAGTCAATTTCTCCTCCTTGGAGTTTAAATTTGGTTCTGGGGGCTCTTCAAGCTCCTCCGTTTGAACCTATGCATTCATTGGACATTAAATTACTTTCTTGGAAAGTTTTGTTCCTTTTGGCAATCTCTTCTGCCAGAAGAGTTTCTGAATTATCTGCTCTTTCTTGTGAGTCTCCTTTTCTGATTTTTCATCAGGATAAGGCGGTGTTGCGAACTTCTTTTGATTTTTTACCTAAAGTTGTGAATTCCAACAACATTAGTAGAGAAATTGTGGTTCCTTCATTATGTCCTAATCCTAAGAATTCTAAGGAGAAATCGTTGCATTCTTTGGATGTTGTTTGAGCTTTGAAATATTATGTTGAAGCTACTAAGTCTTTCCGTAAGACTTCTAGTCTATTTGTTATCTTTTCCGGTTCTAGAAAAGGCCAGAAAGCTTCTGCCATTTCTTTGGCATCTTGGTTGAAATCTTTAATTCATCTTGCCTATGTTGAGTCGGGTAAAACTCCGCCTCAAAGGATTACAGCTCATTCTACTAGGTCAGTTTCTACTTCCTGGGCGTTTAGGAATGAAGCTTCGATTGATCAGATTTGCAAAGCAGCAACTTGGTCCTCTTTGCATACTTTTACTAAATTCTACCATTTTGATGTATTTTCTTCTTCTGAAGCAGTTTTTGGTAGAAAAGTACTTCAGGCAGCGGTTTCAGTTTGAATCTTCTGCTTATGTTTTTTATTAAACTTTATTTTGGGTGTGGATTATTTTCAGCAGGAATTGGCTGTCTTTATTTTATCCCTCCCTCTCTAGTGACTCTTGTGTGGAGAGATCCACATCTTGGGTAATCATTATCCCATACGTCACTAGCTCATGGACTCTTGCTAATTACATGAAAGAAAACATAATTTATGTAAGAACTTACCTGATAAATTCATTTCTTTCATATTAGCAAGAGTCCATGAGGCCCGCCCTTTTTTTGTGGTGGTTATGATTTTTGTATAAAGCACAATTATTCCAATTCCTTATTTTATATGCTTTTGCACTTTTTTATCACTCCACTTCTTGGCTATTCGTTAAACTGAATTGTGGGTGTGGTGAGGGGTGTATTTATAGGCATTTTGAGGTTTGGGAAACTTTGCCCCTCCTGGTAGGAATGTATATCCCATACGTCACTAGCTCATGGACTCTTGCTAATATGAAAGAAATGAATTTATCAGGTAAGTTCTTACATAAATTATGTTATCTGTTTATTAATGGCATGTGCACAGGCTTTTCATTAACCTTAATGAAGTTTTGAAAGTTTTTATCAAACCTTCAGGAAGGAAGTTATAACCAACGAAAGGCATCAAAACAGTTTTTCTATACAATTTTACCTAATTATAAATGTGTAACTAGGAACATACAGGTTAATTCTATTACAAACAGGGTTGCTGCACTTTTTATTTATAAAAAAACCCCCAAAACGCTGCCATTACATATATATATCTTTTTGGCAGCAATTTTCCCCCCAAGGCTCCTCCTCCCTTCTGATTTTCCAAACTAAAGTCGAAAGACTGGGAAATCTTGATGCGGGGGTAGGACACAAGGCAGTAGCTGATAGGATAAGAGGGAGGCAGGGGGCCTAGGCAGAGTGAGGGTGGAAGCGGTGTATAGAAGGAGCGTGGAGAGTGGTTGTCAGAGTAGTGGGCAAACTCGGCTTACCAGAAATAGGAACGTGTGGAGTCTGGATGTGGTCGTGGTGGTCCAGTCAGTAACTGAGTTTGGGAGAGGGGGCACCATTGACGGTGCAGACATGCAGTGGTCACTCACTGTCTGTGAGGACTGAGGACATGCGGTGGGTGAGTGAGAGGATGACTGCTGGTCAGCTGAGCCATAAGTTCTCACAGCACTGCTAGTTTTCCTTTTTAAATAATTTTTAGTCTAATAAAATGAATTTTATTCTATGGCATCATTTTGTGTGATGTTGGTATAAGGAGAACAAGTGCAAGCAAGGTGCTGACTTCCTTTTTATGCAGTTCTGTGTCTTCCTCTCATAGTTTGCAGCTCTGTGGGGCTAATATATGAATCAGTTAACAAGTTGAATTTTCAGTATGAGAAACCTGCTGTGTAGCCAAATCTAGCCCAAATTTGCCTACCTTGCTTAGCTTATGGACTCTATTGTGCACTTACTGCTGCATACTAGTTTTTGGCCAAATTCTGGCTCCTCTGGCATCTCAACTGAATAGTGCAGACAGAGACACTAACACATTCATTAGGATGTATCTGGATGGTTATCTATCATACTCACAGGCCACTAGAATAAACATATAGCATTGGTACACTGGGATAAGTGCTTTTTACTTGCTCACTATTGTTTGTTTTGCCAGGTCTGAGTTTGGCCTCCTGTTAATTTATATAGGGCTTGATTACAAGTGGAGCGCTAAATTATCAGGCGCCCATTTGTGGATGCGTGATAATTAACCAGCCATTACAAGTGGCTGGTTATTGCTTGCGGAAGCAAATAGCGCTCCAAAAATTAAGCATAGGTTAGATCTCTGGTTAATTTTCTAAAAGTGCCCCAAATGCCCCCAAAATAGAGGGCATTATAGTTTTTTTATTAAAAAAATGTAGCATTTTTAAAAATAAAAAATAACTACAGTAGGCAGTTTTGGCGCTACATTGCGGTCTATGGGAATTGTGTCCCCCCATAGACCTCAATGTAAATATATGTATATGCTTATGTACATATATTTATTTGTTAATATGTGTATATACACATATTAACACATAAATATATATGTATATATTCATATATAGGAGTATGAATGTATGTACAGTATATTTGTGTTTGCGTGTGTTTGTGTATGTATGTGTGTGTGCATAAGTGTGTATGATAATTGACAGCATACTTCTTAATATTTAAATACAGAAATATTGTTATTCCAATAGTACAAATTGTTTGAGGTCTAATATGGGCCAGGATAGGCTAAATAATTCAGCAGTATTATCAATTGAATTTGAAGAAGCAAGGATTTTAAATTTTTAACCCATTTGAAGAGAATTTGCAGAAAAAACGGTCTGAAAAGTTCATCTTTAAACCTAAGTAAAACATTGTGCGTGGGAGTGCTAATCGTAATATTATTTGGTTTATAATGTTTGTTTGATGTGTATATTTATTCAAACAAAAGTTCCAGTTGAACTCAACTGTCACTGATGATTGACAGCATACTTCCTAACATTTATATACAGAAATATTGTTATTCAGCTGGTACTAATAGGATACCGTGGGGTTAGTGCTCCACAGTTGTGGATTTTTTTGATTCTTAATAATAAATCCAATGTGCAGTACCATACAATGGGCTAGGTTACAGTTGGATCGCAAATCTCCATGCTCTTGCATTCAGGCAAAAATGTGCTTTTTTGGGTGCACGTTAAATAACCTACACCTAGATTACGAGTTTTGCGTTGTGGCTTTTAACGCTGAAAAAATGGCAATTTCAGCGTAAAAGCAGGAACGCACTATTGGGAGTCGTGTCGGTATAGCTATACCGCATGCATTTTAGCCTGTAACATAGCGTCAATCCTGCACTCAAAAAATGACGTTTTTGTGTGGGATTTCCATAGCGCCGGCATAACAGTTTGTGTGGTGAGGCTAAAATGCTAGCTTTACAGCCAATACCGACACGATCCATGCCGCCATCTGAGACCAGTAGTTATGAGTTTTGTGTAACAAAAATGTTTCAAAAAACTCATAACTAAACTGTTACAAAGTACACTAACACCCATAAACTACCTATTAACCCCTAAACCGCTGCCCTCCCGCATCGCAAACACTATATTAAACCTATTAACCCCTAATCTGCCGCCCACCCACATTGCCAACACTATTTAAATACATTAACCCCTAAACCGCTGATCCCCGACATGGCCGCCACTATAATAAAGTTATTAACCCCTATTCCACCGCTCCCTGAGATTGCTGTCACTAAATAAAGTTATTAACCCCTCCCACATCTCCGCCACTAAAAAAACCTATTAACTCCTAAACCGCCGGCCCCCAACATCACAAAACACTAAATTAACATTAAACTATAAATTAACCTAATATTACTATTCTAATAAAATAAAATAAAAACTACCAATTAAAAATCTAAAATTACAACTAAAATAAAAACAAATCCTATGAAAAATTAAAAAATCTAAGTTTACCAAAAATAGTAAACACTAAAATCACAAAAAATAAAAAACACTAAAATTACAAAAAAATAAAAACAATTGCACCTAATCTAAAAGCCCTATAAACATAAAAGCACCCCCAAAATAAAAACACCCCCTAGCTTACAATAAACTACCAATAGCCCTTAAAAGGGCCTTTTGTGGGGCATTGCTCTTTTACCTGTAAAAAAAAATACAAAGTCCCCCCAACAGTAAAACCCACCACCCAACCAAACCCCCAAAATAAAAAACCTAACTCCAAAAAAAACTAAGCTACCCATTGCCCCTAAAGGGGCATTTGTATGGGCATTGCCCTTAAAAGGGCATTTAGCTCTTTTGCATTGCCCTCGAAAAATAAAACTCACCCAAGAAAACAAAACAAAAAACTAACACTAACCCCAGAAGGTCTACTCACAGTTTCTGAAGTCCAGACATCCAGGCGGCGAGGTCTTCATCCATCCCGGGGGCGTCTTCTATCTTCATCCTGGCAGCACGGAGTGGAGCCATCCTGGAAGCTTATCCCATCCTGTGCGGTGTGTCCACTTCATTGATTTCCTGATTTGAATAACCATAGGATTTCAGTAGCTCTCATCCTATTGGCTGTTTTGAACAGCCAATAGGATTTCAGAAGCTGTTATCCTATTGGCTGATTTGAATTTGAAGAATCAAATAAGCCAATGGGAATGCAAGGGACGCTATTTTGAAACGGCTACCTTGCATTCAACTTCAGTGTACGGCGGCGACCATATGAAGGGATGGATGAAGACCTTGCTGCCTGGATGAAGACCTCGCCACCTGGATGTCCGGACTTCAGAAACTGTGAGTAGATCTTCTGGGGTTAGTGTTAGTTTCAATTTAAATTTTTGAGGTGTTTTTTTTTTTTTAATTAGGGTTTGGGCTTTAAAAAAGAACAAAATGCCCTTTTCAGGGCAATGCCCATGCAAATGCCCCTTTAGGGCAATGGGTAGCTTAGATTTTTTTTAGTGAACAGGCCAGTGAGAGGAGGAGAGTGAGTGAACAGGGCAGTGAGAGGAGGAGAATTAGTGAACAGGGCAGTGAGAGTAGGAGAGTGAGAGGAGAAGAGTTAGCAAACAGGGCAGTGGGAGGAGGAGAGTGAGTGAACAGGGCAGTGAGAGGAGGAGAGTGAGTGAACAGGGCAGTGAGAGGAGGAGAGTGAGTGAACAGGCCAGTGAGAGGAGAAGAGTGAGTGAACAGGGCAGTGAGAGGAGGAGAGTAAGTGAACAGGGCAGTGAGAGGAGGAAAATGGGTAAACAGGGCAGTGAGAGGAGGAGAGTGAGTGAACAGGCCAGTGAGAGGAGAAGAGTGAGTGAACAGGGCAGTGAGAGGAGGAGAGTGAGTGAACAGGGCAGTGAGAGGAGGAGAGGGAGTGAACAGGGCAGTGAGAGGAGGAGAATGAGTGAACAGGGCAGTGAGAGGAGGAGAGTGAGTGATCAGGGCAGTACGAGGAGGAGAGTAAGTGAACAGGGCAGTGGGAGGAGGAGAGTGAGTGAACAGGGCAGTACGAGGAGGAGAGTAAGTGAACAGGGCAGTTTGAGGAGGAGAGTGAGTGAACAGGGCAGTACGAGGAGGAGAGTAAGTGAACAGGGCAGTATGAGGAGGAGAGTGAGTGAACAGGGCAGTACGAGGAGGAGAGTAAGTGAACAGGGCAGTGGGAGGAGGAGAGTAAGTGAACAGGGCAGAGGGAGGAGGAGAGTGAGTGAACCGGGCAGTACGAGGAGGAGAGTAAATGAACAGGGCAGTGGGAGGAGGAGAGTGAGTGAACAGGGCAGTGAAAGGAGGAGAGTAAGTGAACAGGGCAGTGGGAGGAGGAGAGTGAGTAAACAGGGCAGTGGGAGGAGGAGAGTAAGTGAACAGGGCAGTGGGAGGAGGAGAGTAAGTGAACAGGGCAGTGGGAGGAGGAGAGTGAGTGAACAGGGCAGTACGAGGAGGAGAGTAAGTGAACAGGGCAGTACAAGGAGGAGAGTGAGTGAACAGGGCAGTACGAGGAGGAGAGTAAGTGAACAGGGCAGTGGGGGGAGGAGAGTGAGTGAACAGGGCAGTGGGAGGAGGAGAGTGAGTGAACAGGCCAGTGGGAGGAGGAGAGTAAGTGAACAAGGCAGTGGGAGGAGGAGAGTGAGTGAACAGGGCAGTGGGAGGAGGAGAGTGAGTGAACAGGGCAGTGAGAGGAGGAGAGTGAGTGAACAGAGCAGTGAGAGGAGGAGAGTGAGTAAACAGGGCAGTGGGAGGAGGAGAGTGAGTGAACAGGGCAGTGAGAGGAGGAGAGTAAGTGAACAGGGCAGTGAGAGGAGGAGAATGAGTGAACAGGGCAGTGAGAGGAGGAGAGTGAGTGAACAGGGCAGTGAGAGGAGGAGAATGAGTGAACAGGGCAGTGAGAGGAGGAGAGTAAGTGAACAGGGCAGTGAGAGGAGGAGAGGGAGTGATCAGGGCAGTACGAGGAGGAGAGTAAGTGAACAGGGCAGTGGGAGGAGGAGAGTGAGTGAACAGGGCAGTACGAGGAGGAGAGTGAGTGAAAAGGGCAGTACGAGGAGGAGAGTAAGTGAACAGGGCAGTTTGAGGAGGAGAGTGAGTGAACAGGGCAGTACGAGGAGGAGAGTAAGTGAACAGGGCAGTACGAGGAGGAGAGTGAGTGAACAGGGCAGTACAAGGAGGAGAGTAAGTGAACAGGGCAGTTTGAGGAGGAGAGTGAGTGAACCGGGCAGTACGAGGAGGATAGTAAGTGAACAAGGCAGTGGGAGGAGGAGAGTGAGTGAGAGGCTGAGGGGAGAGAGTTATGTGAGCAGTGGGTCAGTGAAGAAGTGGATGGGACTGATCAGAGATTAAAATCAGACACTACATTTTTAAGAAAAAACAGAAAAATATAAAAAAGACCATTTAGGTGTAGACTCCCTTGCAGAAACAATAGAGGAGATTCTGTCTGTCTGTCTGGCCACGTGCAATATAACATCTATACGTATTGCTACCAGACAGGCATCATTGTTTGTGCAAGCCAATTGACTTCACTTACCTTGATAAAGATTTACTTTTTTTTTAATTAAAGGGGCAGTAAGCATTTGCTTTTAAACAAACCTCCCTTTCTATCATATTTAAATGCCTGCTTTGTTTTAAAATCTTAAAGGGACAGTAAAACCTAAATTAAACATTTATGATTTAGATAGAGCATAACATTTTAAATATTTTTTTTATTATACTTTATTATATCATTTGCCTCATTCTCTTGGTATTATTTGTTGAAGGTGCAGCAATGTACTACTGGGAGCTTGATGAACACATTGGGTGAGCCATTGACAATAGGCATATATGTTCCACTATCTCTCAGCAGTGCATTGCTACTCTTGAGCCTACCTATGTATGCTTTTCAACAAAGAATACCAAGAAAATGAGACAAATTTGATGATAGAAGTATAATTGGAAAGTGCTTTATCTGAATCTTGAACTTAAAATTATTATTTTTTTAATACAGAAAAAAGACATTTCTTAATCTTAAAACTAGGGCCTGTGAACAGAACCTGTTGGCCTGTGTTTGTGGGCAGCAATACAATGTCCACCATCCCAGAAGGATCCGTCCAAGTTGTTTTATCTCTACCATCTCTGTGTTGGAAGAGACATTAAGAAGCAGTGGTCTTATGACCGAGGCTTCTTAAATTGTGCTTACAGCCCTCATGCACCGCACGGGCGTCAAATCTGCATCCACAGTAACAGCTTCATAAATGGAGCACTAGAAATTCTGCACGATGTATCCATTTGTTTCAGGTTTTACCTCTGCATTGCCTCCTATTGAAGAAAATAAACTCCTGAACTAGAGGGCTTATCCATAGATATAGAACTTACATTCCAAATGATCAAACCTACACAGTTCTTCACAAACATTATGGTATCCTCAAATGGGCAAATAGAAAACATTTTCTGCTATTTTATTAAAACAATAGCATGTTTGTGTACAGCTGTTTGTGCCCTATAGCAAGCAGGAACATGGTCTTCTGTGGTATTGGAATTCATGAATCTTTACAGAACCAAATAGGTTTGTTCAACACAGATTAAAGTGATCAAACACATACTTTGCAATTGATGTGACAGTATAAAATGTATATTGTGACAATATATTGCTGTCATTTGGCTGAGGTGTCCTTGGCAGCAATTCACGTCTACTGCTCTTTTGCAAACATGCATATACAACTGTATTGATGGAATTACCTGGAAAATGACTTTTTAATAGTTTGCCAGATGTAAGTGATTGTCTTTGTTCCACTCAGAGCATAACAATACTTCTGTAAGAGTATAGGTAACTTATAGATTTCCTATATTGCAATATGTTCGTTTTCAATGATGCTACCATAAAAAGAAAACATAATGCATCTAGCAAGGGCTTTGATAATAAGAGGAACTATTTAAACAGTAGGTGGGTGCGCAGAAAGGCCCATGAAGTTAACAGATGTGGTAATGTTGGAGAGAAACTAATTTATCTACTTAACTATTCTTCAAGATGCCATTTATCTCTCAGTATGTGAACAGTTTAAAGACTTCTGTTTTAGTATCTGATGCATGTTATGGCTGTGCAGAGCATTAGGAAAATGCTTGTAGCTATACCAACTTGCATTTTTATTTATCATTAACCTGTTTGGTGCAAGAACATATTGCAAAGGATTCTGGTTATTAAACAGCAGTATGGAAAACCTGCAGTTTATGAGTTTAAAAATTTCTACAACAGCCCCTTGAGATGAAAATGTACTTCAGTATTTTACAATGCTTATCTCTATGGGTTACAATGCAATCCAGGGGTCATGGCCATATTTAACACTATCATGCCTTTTAAAGCAGGGTTAATCAACTTAATATCCCATTTGTAACACACAAAGCCTTCCTTTTCATGTATGTATCCCTGTGTTCATGTACATACTTGTTGGCACTTGCCAGAGAACTGGTAATTTAAAGCTGGTTTATGTAGAATTGTGCATTTTGTGTCCTGATAAACCAAAGTTCAAATGTGTGTTCACTGGTCTTGTAAGTAAACAATGTTCCTTTGCAGCCACGTATTTTATAAAGTGTAGGGAATAGAGATTATTAATATCTGCATAACTGTGCTTCATTTAAAAAAAAAGTATCACAGGTGAGTGAGTCAAATGTGACACAATTAGAAAAACCAAATATATCTCATCCCATAATGCATTGCTGGTGGATACCAGTTAACAATTATATGCTGTGGGGGGGCGGAGCGTAGCCGTGCTGGAACATGGCCGCGTTTTGAAGCTGCTCCAGAGCTTATCCTATGCTACTGGCTCCACATAAATGAAAACAGGAGCAAATATATCCCTCAAACACCATTTCTACACTCTCTAACACCCGGTGACCGAAACACAGACGACGGCTTGCCATTTACCACTTCGGGCATGGAGAGGTAGGAGGACCCTGAGACGCATCACCGGCCGTAGTCTCTCTCATACAGGATCTGACTCACAGAACGATCGCCGGACCTGCGCCGCGGAGGCACCTGCTCTTCTGTGTGAGCTCCGAGATCAGGTACTGTGGGCTAGTGAGCGATCCAAACACCGGGCAGACCGCAAACGAGAGTTAACAGGCACCATTGCGGCCTACTCATGTCGCACATAACTGCCACGTATTACACCCACGAGGTAGCCGCAACTGATGCCGAAAAAATTACCCATCAACCTCTAGCAAGTAAGTTACCCACTGAGTGTAAGGAGTGATAGCAGGATTATTAAGTGGAAAACTGGAAGCTTGTCATCCATATTGCCTAAAAGGGGAACTTTTTAACACCCAATACTTCACATAGCGTAAACTCCTATCTGGGGGAAAAGGGGGAACGTTCATGTTAATCACATCGCACCTGCACATAAACTAACAGTATTCAGAGCCTCTAGCTCACTTCACTGTGCTGCGCACACAAAATAATCTACATACTTGCTAAATACTGCATAGCCATAACTCCTTTAACCACACGGTGAGGCAGATATTAATTATTAAATGGTGTCTAGACAGAAACCTAAATCAGACAAGAAACTATCTGCCATGTCTACATCCGCAATGAACAATTTCTTTCATAAACCAGACTGTGAGGCTGCCGATAACGCTAAAGACCCACAGATACCAGAAACACAGGTGGTACAAGATCAGCTACCCTTACCACATACCCAACAACTCAATCTCATTCAAACAACCATTTCCCAACTTCCATCTAAATCTGACCTGGCAGATTTAAAAACGTTTATAAAAACGGAAATGACCTCCCTTATGAAGGATATCAACGAACTGGGATCAAGGATAGAATGCCTTGAAGAAGGGCAAGACACTCTGAACAACATGGTATCAGACTCAAACCACCAAATGGTGAGGCAAGAAATTCTCATACATTCACTTCAGCTCAAAGTCGAAGATCTTGACAATAGAAGTCGCAGAAACAATCTACGGATAAGAGGGGTACCAGAGCAAGCGACACAAGAATCCCTTCTCTCCTATTTATTACAACTATTTGAATATATCATCCCATCCTTAAAACTCACAGAGTCCTCCATGGAACGTGCACACAGGGCCCTGAGACCCCCCTCTAAACCCCCTAACCCCCAAAGAGACATCATCATCAAATTTGCTAATTACCTAGAAAAAGAGTCAATATGGAAGCAAGTCCGATTGCAAAGAGAGATTAAGTTTCAAACCTACAGCATTCAAATATTTCAAGATATCTGCCCCTCCACTATTGAAAGGCGTAGAGAAATTTGCTTCATTACTCAAGTCCTGCAGGAGTGGCGGGTGCGATACCGCTGGGGCTTCCCTTTTAGCCTCATTGTTCAACAAGAAGGCAAGACTCACATATATAAGGAACCAGAGGACCTAGAAGCATTTTACAAAGGGTCTGAATATCACCTTCCCACCACAGAACCAACAACCACAAGGCCCGTCTACCTCCAAAAATGACGACGTACCCAAACCCCAAAAATCACAATGGACCTTAGTCAACAAAAAGAAAAAGTTGGATACTCAACTATCTTGAACTTTCTAGATAATCTACCACTTGACGTGTAGAATGCTACTTAACACAACCACCAATTTGCAAGATTTAGAAAAGACCTCCGCCAATGGACGCTGATAAGTATACCACTATAACGGTTTGTGATATGACACTTGATAGTTTTACTTATTGTACTTATCTGACTATTTTTTGCATGCAGGGGGAAAAGTAACTGTTATTATATTTGGGGGGTTTTGAGGGAATGGGCCTTAGGCACCCTCAAAACTGTGTTAAATATCCCATCTCTCTTTCAGTGTAATTTTGAGGCGATAGGCAATATCAGATTTATAAAATAAATAAATAAAAGAAATATGTAGCCTCAATGATGCACTGATAAGTAATAGCTCCCCATTCAGTTCAGGTATAGAGGTTCAACCCTCATAGTGTTTAGAATACTGATTTAAAATTTAATAAATATAGTCGCTCTGCTCCTATTACTCTAAACTAGGAGGTAAGTAGCATATAGGATTTGCCACCCCCATTACCAATAGGTTACCAATGTTGGTATAACCTGTTGTTTATGTTTACTTGGTAAATGTTTTTCTCATGTTTATTATATGTATGTTTCAAATACTAGATATGATGTTTCAACCAAATGTAATTGTCCTTGGTCTGCCCAGCGCCCCAGTTCCTAACTACTATAACACACTCACTAGTGCACCATCATGCTCACATCATAAGCTCAACATTCACCACATAGATAATGGCTAACTTAAAAGCACACTCCCATATCAACAATGATATAAATATTTACTATGTTAATGCCAAGGGCCTGAATATCCCTAACAAAAGATCAGCAGTCACCAAAGAACTCCATAGACAAAAAGCAGATCTTGTATTTTTACAGGAGACTCACTTCCGAAAAGGACGGGAACCCCAAACTTTTAAACGCACATATAGTTCTTGTTACTGGGCTTCACACTTTAGGAGTAAAAATCATGGAGTGGGAATACTAATAAACAAAAACATTCCCTACACAAACATACAGGCTATTAGAGATAGAGACGGAAGATAGCTTGTCTTAATAGGATTATTATACGGTAGGCCAGTAACCCTGGTCTCACTATACTCCCCCAACACGGCTCAACACTCCTTCATGAAAAAAATAGCCAATTTAATACTGGAACACCAAAAGGGGATCCTCATTATATGCGGAGACCTTAATATTGCCTTAGACCCAATTATGGACTGTTCCTCGCAACACTCCTCTATACCTACCTCTCGAATAACTAAGGTTAACTCATGCCTCAAAAATATAGTAGTACACGACGTTTGGAGGACACTACACCCCCGATGCAGGGACTACACGTTTTATTCCTACCCACATGAAATATATACTTGAATTGATTATGTATTAACAGACATCAGGGGCCTTTCACTATTTAACTCAGCAAAAATCTCACTGATAACTTGGTCAGAACATGCCTCTATACTTTGCACAATGTCTTGGCCCTCAAAGCCTATAAAAGACTACATCTGGAGACTCGATGAATACATGTTGACAGACCCCCTAGTGGCCCCTAGAATCTCGACCACACTCCTAGAATACTTTGAGCTTAACGATAATCTCAAAACCACCCCTCACACTCTATGGGAAGCACACAAGGGTGTTATTAGAGGGGAACTAATAGCCATAAAAGCACAGATAAACAAAACCAAAAGAGAATTAACCTCCTCTCTCATTTCAAACATAAAACGCCTGGAACACCTGCACAAAACTTCACCATCAAACAGACCTACTCTCTGAGCTCACCTAGGAGAGACAGGCACTGGCTACACATCTTAGCAAATTGCATAAGAGACAAACACTATACACCCAACGTAAGCATTACGAAGGTAGAAATAAGTCAGGCAGACTTTTAGCTAGATACTTAATACAAAAAGCACATAAAAAGTATATCATGCAGGTTAAAGATAGCAACGGTCTCTCACAGAAATTGTACATACCTTTCAATTTTTTTTCATAAATTATACAATATTCAAAACCCACATAACCACCACACTTACCAAGACGAGACAAGAGCTGACAAATTGAGGACTACCTTAGGAAACTCCAACTACCACGACTAACAGACAAGAGCAGTTAGAAGACCCCATCTCCCTGTCTGAGTTAAAAGTAGCCTTAAGTAATTTGCCTACTGGCAAAGCACCAGGCCCTGATGGCTTCAGTCATAAATTTTATACAACGTTCCAGGACATTCTGAACCCATATATGTTAAATTACTTTCAATCTATAGACAAACGTAAGTCCTTCCCCCCAGGGCGTTAGAAGCCCATATAATACTAATCCCTAAACCCGACAAACCACAAGACCTTCCCAACAGCTACCATCCCATATCGCTGTTAAATACTGGTGTCAAACTTTACGCCAGAATATTGGCACTAAGACTGAATACAATTCTCCCAGACTTAATTCATCTCGAACAGGTCGGTTTTGTACCTGGCCGGGAGGCAAAGGACAACACGGTCAGGGCCTTAAATCTAATTCATTATATTAAATCCAAAAATATGGGGGGCGGAGCCAACTATCATCGAGACAAGTCGCACTTTTTGGGAGCTCCTAAAAAAATCTTTTATTTTGTAAAGGATTCTATGCACATTTTCACCCAACCTTGCGGATTTATGGGGAGAGTTATCCTCCTATTGCCCTGAAGACCCAGGCAGCTCTAAATAACTTTGTAGACCCTGTTTCTAATTTTCTATAGCACACTATATTGAGAAAGTATGGCAGCGCTCCTTCTCTCTCAGATTGTGGAACTGCTGGAGCGTCACAACAAAGCTCTCTTAAATACTGTAGCTGAGGTGTTCCAGCCCTCCGCTACCCTTACTGCCACATCGAGAGCTTTGACTACTTGTAAAGAGAGGCGCTCAGGAACAACAACTGAGGCGCGAAAGCCGCCATCTTGGAGTGCTCCATGGGAGCATTCTTCACTGCAACATAGCACGGCCGGCACAGACAAGAAAGGCGCTAACCTCACATCGGAAACTGCAGCGGAACTTTCGGGCTCTCACTCGAGGGCGTTCTACCAAGATCTAGGAGAGGCATCTTTGGTGGCTGTATCTCCGAGCACTGGAGGACGGATCCCGCTACAAGAGTTGCATGTAGCTTTCGAGCTGCGTGTAACCTACTGGAGCCCCTATGAGGTACTAAGCTTATTGCGCACAGGTGACCCTAACCTAGAGGGGCTCTCAGCTTATGGGCCAATGTTATGTGGGGTCCCTCAGAACTTAACTAGTATGCCCGGCTGGTGGTCCCGGTCGCGACCCCCACTACGTACGCAGCATGTTTCCCCTAGCCTTAGAAAAGGCATCGGTTAATCCGGCCATTATTACAGGGCCCCTGACAGATGAAACACTTCTGGCCACAGTGAATAAAGAAACGCTGCCTCCTATAATGTAGAACGGACTGGCTTTTAATAAAGACAAACTCTTTTTGTACTGATAGCACATGATGACCTCTCTAAATCTGAACATTTAACTCCCTCTATCTGATGGGACTGTTTGATAGAGATGTACCCTGCAGACACGAACCCAGCTCCACATGAGTACCGGTAGCTACTCAAATCGTATCTTTCATATCCCAATTGGCTTTGTTGTGAGCTTGTCCTTTTATGAAGTAGGATAAACGCTACTAGTGGGCTTAGCACCCTGGGAAGTTATGCAGCACACCGGACATTGTTATTTCAACCTGATGTTCCCTGTGGTGGCTACTAATCAACATGTTTTCCTCTCAATCATTATGAATAAACAGTTCCAGGCACTTGCAAAGGCTATATATGTGTTAATGAAAAACCAGCTTGCTATTATATTCCTTTTGCTGTTTTCTAGTGTATTTATTTATGCCGTCTTTTCCAAGACCTAATACCTACCGGGATCTTAAAGTTAGAATTTTACGCCTATTTATACTACCTGATAGTTATTGACCTGTTATACCATTATTAACCAGCTGTTATGTATATCTACTAAAATGAGTTTTAGCTACAGTATGCCTTCTTAGAGGGATAGAGGCTGGATCTTTGATCATTTAACATATCTTGTTCTGCTTAATACCAATGGTCCTGGCCTTTCTGTTGGTTTAAAGATGTAGTTCAGATACAACTTATTCACTCCTCTCTCACTTTGCAAAAGTGAAGTTCTTTAGTTTGATGTATAAAATACTCCCATAGGCTTGTTACCCTAGCTTGTACACATAACCATATCTAATCATTGTGATGTGACAATATGTCTACCAGTATGCTGCCTGTAACCACACATGGCTGTTTCCCTTAGTATAGCTTTATCAAGCCTTGCATTTCTTAATCTTGTACATTGCTTGCACCCTGACATATTGAATCCCCCACTGAAGCACAACTTCTTTGTACTGTTCACTCGAGACCGCAAAGTACCTTAATAGTTCAAAGAAATAGACGCATAGATATTGGCAGAAATCCCAGCAGCTCTGTAACTAACGCGTAAAGCCTAACCATAGTATTTGACATGATGCTAAGATGGGGGCACACACCAACAGTTGCATCACCTCTCTAACACACTCTTCCTATAGGATACCATTTAATTAGAGTCTTACCAAATGCGAATAATAATTGCATGCTTAGGGCTAAGTAACTTATATGCCTACTGCTTATACATAGTGCCTGAATGGGATTAAGTAGTCCTACACCTACTGCCGATGGGCAAAGGGCCCTTGCCCATTGGCAATCTTCATTTCCTCCTAGAATCCCTATTCATATTTTAGAAGCTGGTAGGCTTTCATACACAACATGAGGCTGGTCCTTGTTTAGAATACTGCTCAGATAACCAGCACTTCGAGACTTATATTATTGCATGTCAGTTTATATGTTCTCATCTCCTATAGTGAAAACAAGGAGGAACGGATGCCCATAAAGTAAGATAAAAAGTTCTTTATTTCGACAAGTAATTAAAAGTTGCAAGTGGGGCAACAGTCAAGAAAGCAGGTGTAAGACAGGCGAGACAGGCTCATCTCCTATAGGCCAGAGTCCAGGTTGCACATAAGAGTCGAATTTATGCTCCAAATCAGTATATATTTGTTGGAAGCAGTGCCTAAGTGTCAATAAGTCCATTAGTCCATTAGTTAATTTACCACCTCCTCCCCCCTCTCTCCCCCCCTCTCTCTCCCCCCCCTCTATACCACGCCTCCTAAGGTAGGAGGGTTAACTACACGGCTTATCTTGCTTATGCCGTAACCTACCTATTCGCTCCCACATATTTTACCATACTATTTATATCACTTCTATCATAATATTTATTTATACCACTTGTTGAGTTATACTATTCAGTGGTACATTCTCGCATACCTAACTTCAATAACCTCCTATATAACATATCTTGCTAGAAGAAATATACCCACAGATTCGCACCCAATCCTATAATTGATATAATTACTATTTATATCACTCCTACCATAATATCTATTTATACCACTTGCTAAGTTACAATATTCAGCGGTGCATTTTCGCATACCTTACTGCTGTAACCACCTATATAACATATTTTACTAGAAGCGATACACCCATAGTTTCATACCCAACCCTATAATTGATATAGAAAAAGAGATTTGTTTTGTGGTCTCTATTACCCCATACCAACCTTCATTAGCTGTCTTATTTTGTTTATGTTTGAGGCCCAAAAGAGGCCCTTAGAGTTCATTAGAAGGTTTATATTTAAACTGGCAAATTTTAATTACAAACTACAGTTGTTCATTGACGCTTGTCCTCTCTCGATTGTCTGTATGCACTTAACGCTGTATTGTACTTGACATTCTCTGCAATGACTAATTGTGTATACTGCTTTTCTTTTTTCCATTTTGTAATTTGCCGTTTGAAACCTCAATAAAAGAAATTAAAAAAAAAAAATCCAAAAATATTCCCTCTGTCCTATTATCCACGGACGCAGAAAAGGCCTTTGACCGTGTTGCCTGGGACTTTATGTGGGCCACACTAAACCAAACGGGACTGGGAGCGAAAATACTTAGTAGGATTTTTTCCCAATATTCCCATCCAACCGCAAGGATCCTAGTCAACGGTACCCTTTCCTCCCCATTCCCCATTTCCAACGGAACTCACCAGGGTTGCCCCTTGTCCCCACTCCTTTTTGCATGCGTCATTGAAACCCTAGCATTAAAAATTAGACAGAACCCCCAAATAACCGGCATTGATATAGATGGATGGGTATACACTGTATCCCTGTTCGCAGACAACATGCTCTTTACCCTCACCAGCCCGGAAAATTCAATCCCTCACCTCTTGACCGAATTCGCCACTTTCCAATCATTATCAAATTTTGTCATTAATATGTCAAAATCAGAAATATTAAATATAAACTTACCCAATCCACTTATACTAGCCACCCAGAGAGTTACTCCATTCTCCTGGTGCTCCCACTCCTTGAAATATCTAGGAATACACCTCACACCCTCACTAGAAAATATATTTCCTCAGAATTACATACCCATTAAACAAACTATAGTAAGAGACCTTTCATCTTGGGGTTCAAAAACATTATCATGGCTAGGACGCAAAGAAGTCATCAAAATGAATGTGTTTCCCAGAATACTTTACCTCCTCCAAACTCTCCCAATCCCACTACCCAGAACTTACCTACCCTCTCTACAAAAGGCATTTAGTGACTTCATTTGGTGCAGAAAACCGCCTAGAATAAATAAACTAACAATGCAAACACCTAAAATACAAGGGGGTCTGGGAGTACCGAATCTCTCCACGTATCGCCAGGTTATTTTTCTCCAAAGACTGGTAGATTGGAATATCCACTTTGAACACAAAAGGTGGGTCCTACTGGAACACCTAATAATGAATAAACCAAATCTGGGGAGATTATGTTGGGGTGACCCAAATCTACTTAAAAAAAACAGAACAGATAACCCAATGATTCAAGAGACTTTCCAGATATGGGAGTACACCATAAACACGACACATCATCATCATATATCATCAATCCCTTCACCACTGACATGGGGAATTCATGGTAAGACCCTTGTCACACCGAAACACAGAGAACACACCCAATAGGGATTTAACAATTAACGCAATGATTAACAATGAATCTATACTTTCACAAACAGATCTAATTTCAAAAGGCCACGAGTGCTTAAAAAATTGGTTCACCTATCGACAAACGATGCATTTTATAAAGACACATAAAGGTCACTACAACATGACTAGGCCGCTAACCACTTTTGAATCACTATGCATCCAAACTCCCCCTTTGAGACATACATTATCAACCATATATAAAATTTTAATACACACACCCCCGGGGCACATACCTCCATACTTGGAGAGCTGGGAACGTGACCTAGGAGTTATAATCCTGCCCCAAACTAGCGCTAAGATGTTTCAAAACATGAAGAGATCCTCAGTTTCATCCTCTATACTAGAAATTCATTACAAACTGCTACATAGATGGTACCTCACCCCGAGGAAAATTACATCGCTTATTCCACACACAAAGTAATAAATGCTGGCGATGCAGCCATGTGAATAGCGACACCGCTCACATGTGGTGATGGTGTAATGCTATCCAAAATTTTTGGAGGGATGTTGTTGTGGAAATAGAGGGCATATTGGAAACCTCGTTACCATTAGACCCTTTAGTATGGTTACTACACAAACCTCCCCCAACAATGAAATATAAGCCACACATCCAGCTATTTAACATTTTGACCAACGGTGTTAAAACCCTAATAACCAAAAACTGGAAACACAGAGAAGCACCGTCCTTAGATATGTGGGTTCAGAAAATCTCTGAGATCATAGATTTAGAACACGGGTGTCAAACACAAGGCCTGCGGGCCGAATCCGGCCCACCAGACCTCGTCATGTGGCCCGTGTAGCCGCCGCCGGCCGCCAGCCTTCACCTTTTATTCTCGCTTTTTTTTTTTGACACAAGAAAGCCGCCTCTTCAGGGCATGCGCGGCAGCCTACAAGACAGCCCTCTAGCGGCGCCGGCCGTTCTACACAGGAAACCTCCACTTTACATGCATTCAGGAAACCTCCACTTGTTTTTATATTGAGCGCATGCCACCCTGTGATGTGACAGATCCAATGGCTGCCTGAACCCTTCTCTCCTGTACTGTAAGTACATATGATGTATGTGGGGGGGGGGTCTGCTTATTAGGGGGGGTCTGCTTATTATTCTGCTTAAAAGTCTGAGCGGTAAACTTTGGATATACTGACCACTTCCGTGTCACTTTACAGTGGTATAGGGACCATAAACTACAATGAAACTACAGGAAAAACGATGTCAGCCATCTAGTCAGAAAAGTAAAAAAAAAGTTAATGCCTTGTGTTTGCCATATGTGTAATAAACAGTGTTTGGCAATATTTGTATGTTAAAAAAAAAAAATTACTGTCTGTTACCAAAAATCATTTTTCAATAAATTGTACAATAATTGTACATTTGAATATCTACTTGCCATTATTCTGACTATGTTTCTACTTTCAGAACTAGTTATTACTTACATTATTACAAAAAACAGTAATAATTGAATGCAGTAACAATAATTTATGATAATAAAGAGTGGACACATAGTCCTACAGATACAACCGGCCCTTTGAGGGTGGCCAAACTGCTGATGCGGCCCACAATGAATTTGAGTTTGACACCCCTGATTTAGAAGAATATTATTACCTTAAGCAGGATAAAATGGACTCGTACGCTGAGTTCTCACAACTTTGGTTTAACTATGTCCAGCACAGGACAGATAGCACCAATTAACACTATTAACCTAGAGCAATAAGATATGGATATGGGAGTTAAAATAGAGTGATGCAACTATCTTCAAATGGGGCGGAGGCAGACCGGGACCAAATGTTTTCTGTTTTTTTAATCAAATGTTGAAATTCACATTATCAGGAGAGAACCCCACATTCTCTTGTCAGTATGCCTGTATCTTAGAATGCCTAGCTTAACAAATAATTTGAAAAAGGCAACTGCTTTCCTGTACTGAAGAGCCATGGGCTCTACTATTGTTATTCATAAAACTTACAGCCATTGTCTCATTATGCACTACCAGAGCTCCGACCAATTGTTAATTCTTTTTATCAACACAATAAAGCTGTATTTATATATATATATATATATATATATATATATATATATATATATATATATATATATATATATATATATATATATATATATATATATATAAATTATATGCTGTGAATAACTGCTGCTGTTTGCTCCATTCTAACATCTCTATTGGCTTGATATTAAAGAAGAATTTTCAGTTTTTAAAAGCTTTCCAATGTATTATATTATCAAATTTACTTTCTTCTCTTAGAGTCCTTAATTGAAGAGCATACCCAAGTATTATGCACATGCACGTATCAGAAGCACTATATGGAACCAATTTTGTACAAATGCTTTTAACGTTTTACCGTGTAAAAACACTACTGCCATCTAGTGCTCAAAAGTATTATTACATAACAGCTATCATATAGTTCTCCAGAAACATGCACGCTGCCTACCAAGGTATTCTCTTCAATAGAGAATAACATGGAAATGAAGTAAATTTGATAATAAAAGTAAATTGGAAACTAAACTATATGAACAACCTAGCATCATTGTATTCTAATATTTCTTCCTATGTCCTATGTGAAGATGAAGAGAGTGTTCCTGTTCAGGGTGATTAAGACTTGTCATTATTATTATACTTTATTTATGAAGCGCCATCATATTCCGCAGCGCTGTCCATAGGTACAATTCATTTAAATAAAACAATACAAGACTTGTAAGAGACAGGACAAAATTTACAAACACATACAGGAGGAAATGAGGGCCCTATTCCCATGGGAACTTACAATCTAGAAGGGTAGGAGGTTGAGAAACAGGAGGTGAGGACTGCAAGATTGAAAAAGATGTTAATGCAGAGTTAGATGAGGGAAATGTTGTTAGGTAAGAGAAATATTATTGAGTTGGGTGGTAGGCTTCTCTGAACAGAAAAGTCTTCAGAGAGCATTTAAAGGAAGAAAGATTAGGGCAAAGCTTGACAGCACGAGGGAGAGTGTTCCAGAGGGTAGGTGCTGCACGACAGAAGTCCTGCAGTCTAGCATGAGAAGAGGTGATAGTCGCAGATGCAAGGAGCAGGTTATTGTTGGATCTTAGTGGGCGGCCTGGAGTTTACTTGTTGATTAGAGAGGATAGGTAGAGGGGAGCGGTGTTGGTGAGCGCTTTGTATGCAAGGGTGAGAATTTTGAATTTAATTATGCTGTGTATGGGGAGCCAATGAAGGGACTCGCAGAGAGGTGCAGCAGATACAGAGCGACGGGAAAGGTGGATCAGCCTGGCAGAGGCATTTAGGATGGATTGAAAGGGGGAGAGGCGGGAAAGAGGAAGGCCAGTAAGTAGGTTATTGCAGTAGTCAACTCGGGAAATAACAAGAGAGTAGATTATTTGCTTTATAATAGTTCTAGAGATTAGTTAAATAAGGGGCCTAGGGCTAGATTACGAGTGGTGTGCTAACTGTACCGCACAAGCGATAAGGGGAATTTCTCAGCTTTTTGCATGCAATGGAAATAGTGCGTGTATTATGAGTAAAACGTAAATGCGATCTTTTGAGCCCAATTTAATTCAATGCAAGTCAGGTTAGCGCAACATCAGAGCTCTGGTTAACTGTTACATGGGGCAAAAAAGTGGCACAAGCAACATCACAAATACATTTAACAATACAGTTACACATATAATAACACTGTCTAATACAAATGACTAAAAAAATTGCATTAAAAAGTTATAAGGGTTCAAAGATATGAGGTATCAAGTGTTTGCAGGCCTTTAACATAGAGATACATACATATGTCCAAATATGTATATGTACTGTATGTAAATATATATATATATATATTTTATATGTGTATATATGCACATATAAACACATACATACATGCTGTACATATGTATAAGTGCATTGGAGCCCTTTGCAGTCAAATATGTGAAAAAACATGAAAACTCATATTTGCGCAATATTCATATATAATTAAGAGTTTTTAACTGTATTGTAAATATTTTACATTCCAATGTTCTTTACATAGGGGGATGTGTACTAAGTACTTTTAAATAGATATTCCTGTATATTTCAGTATACATTTATAGAATTATATATCTGCTAGATTACGAGTTTTGCGGTATGAGTGAAAAAGCAGCGTTATGGCTCTTTTTCACTACCGCTGGTATTACGAGTCTTGCAGGTATATCTGTCCCGCACACTTTTTTGGCTGTAATGCAACGTAACTACCGTAGCTTTCAAAAAGTCATTTTTCAATGGGACTAAGTGAGTGGTACAGCCTATACTGTCAAGATCCATACTGTAAACTGAAAGTCAGTAGTTATGGCTTTTATGTTACAAAGCTGTACCATAAAACTCATAACTAAAGTGCTAAAAAGTACACTAACACCCATAAACTACCTATTAACCCCTAAACCGAGGCCCTCCCGCATCGCAAACACTAAAATATAATTATTAACCCCTAATCTGCCGCTCCGGATATCGCCGCCACTATAATAAACATATTAACCCCTAAACCGCCGCACTCCCGCATCGTAAACACTAGTTAAATATTATTAACCCCTATTCTGCTGTCCCTAACATCGCTGCAACCTACATTACTGTTATTAACCCCTAATCTGCTGTCCCTAACATCGCCGCCACTATACTAAAGTTATTCACCCCAAAACCTAACCCTAAGTCTAACCCTAACACCCAGTATCTTTAATATAATTAAAATAAATCTAAATAAAAATTACTATCATTTAACTAAATAATTCCTATTTAAAACTAAATACCTGTAAAATAAACCCTAAGCTGGCCACAATATAACTAATAGTTACATTGTAGCTAGCTTAGGTTTTATTTTAATTTCACAGCTAAGTTTGTATTTATTTTAACTAGGTAGAATAGTTAGTAAATAGTTTATTACCTATTTACTAGCTACCTAGCTAAAATAAATACAAATTTACCTGTAAAATAAAACCTAACCTGAGTTACACTAACACCTAACCTTACACTACAATTAAATCATTTACATTAATTAAATACAATTAACTAAATTACAATAAAACAAACACCACATTACATAAAATAAAAAAGAAATTATCAAATATTTAATTACACTTAATCTAATAGCTCTATCAAAATAAAAAAGCCCCCCCCCCCCAAAATAAAAAAAAACCTAGCCTAAATTAAACTGCCAAAAGTCCTTAAAAAGGCCTTTTGCAGGGCATTGCCCCAAAGAAATCAGCTCTTTTACCTGTAATAAAATAATACAAACAACCCCCAAACAGTAAAACCCACCACCCACACAACCAAACCCCCCAAATAAAATCCTATCTAAAAAACCTAAGCTCCCCATTGAACTGTTCCAATCAGCCAATAGAATGTGAGCTCAATCTTATTGGCTGATTGGATCAGCCAATAGGATTGAAGCTCAATCCTATTGGCTGACTTTTTCACCTTTAATTCCGATTGGCTGATAGAATTCTATCAGCCAATCGGAATTCAAGGGATGTCATCTTGAATGAAGTCATTTAAAGGAGAATTCATTCTGGAAGAGCAGTGGAAAGAAGAGGATGCTCCGCACGGGATGTCTTAAAGATGGAGCCGCTCCGTTTCGAAAGGATGAAGATAGAAGATGCCGTCTGGAGGACCACTTCTTGCCGCTTGGATAAAGACTTCTCCCGGGTTCGTTGAGGATGGATGTCCGATCTTTAAAAACTGTAAGTGGATCTTCGGGGGTTAGTGTTAGGTTTTTATAAGGGTTTATTGTGTGGGTTTTATTTTTAGCTTAGGGTTTGCGCAGAAAAAGAGCTAAATGCCCTTTTAAGGGCAATGCCCATACAAATGCCCTTTTCAGGGCAATGGGGAGTTTAGTTTTTTTAGATAGGATTTTATTTGGGGGGTTTGGTTGTGTGGGTGGTGGGTTTTACTGTTGGGGGGAGGTTGTTTGTATTTTTTTTACAGGTAAAAGAGCTGATTTCTTTGGGGCAATGAACAGCAAAAGGCCCTTTTAAGGGCTATTGGTAGTTTAGTTTAGGCTAGGGTTTTTTTTTTATTTTGGGGAGCTTTTTTTTATTTTGATAGGGCTTTTAGATTAGGTGTAATTAGTTTAAATATTTGATCATTTCTTTTTTATTTTGTGTAATTTAGTAGGGTTTGTTAGTAATTTGGTTAATTGTATTTAATTAATGTAATTGATTTAATTGTAGTGTAATGTTAGGTGTTAGTGTAAGACAGGTTAGGTTTTATTTTACAGGTAAATTTGTATTTATTTTAGCTAGGTAGCTAGTAAATATTTTATAACTATTTACTAACTAGTCTACCTAGTTAAAATAAATACAAACGACCCGCGTAGCTAACGCTGGCTTTTTTTCTGGCCGCTCCTTTAAAATAACTCTGGTATTGAGAGTCCATATAATGTCAGTGTTAGGCTCCAAAAAAGGAGCGTAGAGCATATTTAACGCAGCTTCAACTCTCAATACCAGAGTTGCTTACGGACGTGGCCAGCCTCAAAAACGTGCTCGTGCACGTTTCCCCCATAGGAAACAATGGGGCTGTTTGAGCTGAAAAAAAACCTAACACCTGCAAAAAAGCCGCGTTCAGCTCCTAACGCAGCCCCATTGTTTGCTATGGGGAAACACTTCCTACGTCTGCACCTAACACTCTAACATGTACCCCGAGTCTAAACACCCCTAACCTTACACTTATTAACCCCTATTCTGCCGCCCCCGCTATCGCTGACCCCTGTATATTATTTTTAACCCCTAATCTGCCGCTCCGTAAACCGCCGCTACTTACATTATCCCTATGTACCCCTAATCTGCTGCCCCTAACACCGCCGACCCCTATATTATATTTATTAACCCATAATCTGCCCCCCACAATGTCGCCTCCACCTGCCTACACTTATTAACCCCTAATCTGACGACCGGACCTGAGCGCTACTATAATAAAGTTATTAACCCCTAATCCGCCTCACTAACCCTATAATAAATAGTATTAACCCCTAATCTGCCCTCCCTAACATTGCCGACACCTAACTTCAATTATTAACCCCTAATCTGCCGACTGGAGCTCACCGCTATTCTAATAAATGTATTAACCCCTAAAGCTAAGTCTAACCCTAACACTAACACCCCCCTAAGTTAAATATATTTTTAATCTAACGAAATTAATTATCTCTTATTAAATAAATTATTCCTATTTAAAGCTAAATACTTACCTGTAAAATAAATCTTAATATAGCTACACTATAAATTATAATTATATTATAGCTATTTTAGGATTAATATTTATTTTACAGGCAACTTTGTATTTATTTTAACCAGGTACAATAGCTATTAAATAGTTAAGAACTATTTAATAGTTACCTAGTTAAAATAATAACAAAATTACCTGTAAAATAAATCCTAACCTAAGTTACAATTAAACCTAACACTACACTATCATTAAATTAATTAAATAAAATATCTACAATTACCTACATTTATACCTAACACTACACTATCAATACATTAATTAAATACAATACCTTCAAATAACTACAATGAAATAAACTAACTAAAGTACAAAAATTAAAAAAGAACTAAGTTACAAAAAATAAAAAAATATTTACAAACATAAGGAAAATCTTACAACAATTTTAAACTAATTACACCTACTCTAAGCCCCCTAATAAAATAACAAAGCCCCCCAAAATAAAAAATGCCCTACCCTATTCTAAATTACTAAAGTTCAAAGCTCTTTTACCTTACCAGCCCTGAACAGGGCCCTTTGCGGGGCATGCCCCAAAGAATTCAGCTCTTTTGCCTGTAAAAAAAACATACAATACCCCCCCCCAACATTACAACCCACCACCCACATACCCCAAATCTAACCCAAACCCCCCTTAAATAAACCTAACACTAAGCCCCTGAAGATCATCCTACCTTGTCTTCACCATACCAGGTTCACCGATCGGTCCTGGCTCCAAAATCTTCATCCAACCCAATAGAATGCAAGCTCAATCTGATTGGCTGATTGGATCAGCCAATCGGATTGAACTTGATTCTGATTGGCTGATTCCATCAGCCAATCAGAATATTCCTACCTTAATTCCGATTGGCTGATAGAATCCTATCAGCCAATCGGAATTCGGGGGACGCCATCTTGGATGACGTCCCTTAAAGGAACCGTCATTCTTCAGTTGGACGTCGCCGGATGAAGATGGGTCTGCGGTGGAGGTCTTCAGGATGGAGCCGGTCCTCATCGGATGAAGATAGAAGATGCCGCTTGGAAGATGATGGTTGCCGGTCCGGATCTACTCTTCTTCCCGGATAGGATGAAGACTTTAGAGCCTCTTCTGGACCTCTTCAACCGCCGGATGATGGATCGCCAGCCCCCGCTTGGGTTGGATGAAGATTTTGGAGCCAAGACCGATCGGTGAACCTGGTATGGTGAAGACAAGGTAGGATGATCTTCAGGGGCTTAGTGTTAGGTTTATTTAAGGGGGGTTTGGGTTAGATTAGGGGTATGTGGGTGGTGGGTTGTAATGTTGGGGGGGTATTGTATGTTTTTTTTTACAGGCAAAAGAGCTGAATTCTTTGGGGCATGCCCCGCAAAGGGCCCTGTTCAGGGCTGGTAAGGCAAAAGAGCTTTGAACTTTAGTAATTTAGAATAGGGTAGGGCATTTTTTATTTTGGGGGGCTTTGTTATTTTATTAGGGGGCTTAGAGTAGGTGTAATTAGTTTAAAATTGTTGTAAGATTTTTCTTATGTTTGTAAATATTTTTTTATTTTTTGTAACTTAGTTCTTTTTTATTTTTTGTACTTTAGTTAGTTTATTTCATTGTAGTTATTTGTAGGTATTGTATTTAATTAATGTATTGATAGTGTAGTGTTAGGTTTAATTGTAGGAAATTGTAGGTATTTTATTTAATTAATTTAATGATAGTATAGTGTTAGGTTTAATTGTAACTTAGGTTAGGATTTATTTTACAGGTAATTTTGTAATTATTTTAACTATTTTAGCTATTAAATAGTTCTTAACTATTTAATAGCTATTGTACCTGGTTAAAATAAATACAAAGTTACCTGTAAAATAAATATTAATCCTAAAATAGCTATAATATAATTATAATTTATATTGTAGCTATATTAGGATTTATTTTACAGGTAAGTATTTAGCTTTAAATAGGAATAATTTATTTAATAAGAGTTAATTAATTTCGTTAGATTTAAATTATATTTAAGTTAGGGGGGTGTTAGTGTTAGACTTAGCTTTAGGGGTTAATACATTTATTAGAATAGCGGTGAGCTCCAGTCGGCAGATTAGGGGTTAATGTTTGAAGATAGGTGTCGGCGATGTTAGGGAGGGCAGATTAGGGGTTAATACTATTTATTATAGGGTTAGTGAGGCGGATTAGGGGTTAATAACTTTATTATGATAGCGGTGCGGTCCGCTCGGCAGATTAGGGGTTAATACGTGTAGGCAGGTGGAGGCGACGTTGTGGGGGGCAGGTTAGGGGTTAATAAATATAATATAGGGGTCGGCGGTGTTAGGGGCAGCAGATTAGGGGTACATAAGGATAACGTAGGTGGCGGTCGGCAGATTAGGGGTTAAAAAAAATGAATCGAGTGGCGGTGATGTGGGGGGACCTCGGTTTAGGGGTACATAGGTAGTTTATGGGTGTTAGTGTACTTTAGAGTACAGTAGTTAAGAGCTTTATGAACCGGCGTTAGCCCAGAAAGCTCTTAACTACTGACTTTTTTCGGCGGCTGGAGTTTTGTCGTTAGAATTCTAACGCTCACTTCAGACACGACTCTAAATACCGGAGTTAGAAAAATCCCATTGAAAAGATAGGATACGCAATTGACGTAAGGGGATCTGCGGTATGGAAAAGTCGCGGCTGAAAAGTGAGCGTTAGACCCTTTTTTGAGTGACTCCAAATACCGGAGGTAGCCTAAAACCAGCGTTAGGAGCCTCTAACGCTGGTTTTCACGGCTACCGCCAAACTCCAAATCTAGGCCTTAGGGTTTATTTTACAGGTATTTAGTTTTAAATAGGAATTAGTTAGGTAATAATAGTAATTTTTATATAGATTTATTTTAATGATATTAAAGTTAGTGGGTGTTACGGTTAGACTTAGGGTTAGGTTTAGGGGTGAATAACTTGCTACTATAGAGTACTCATACATTTTCTAATATTCCCTGGAACAGCTCTCGATACTATAGAGTACTGGATTAATAGAGTAGCTATTCTAAAAATGTCCTTACTACCCAAGGAATTATATTTGTTCCACTACCTCCCTTTTAATGTCCCTCATGAGGTCTTGAAACAAATCCATCAATTATTTTTAAAATATGTAGGAATATCTATATAAAGGAATATCTATTTAAAAATACATAGAACATATTCCCCTATGTGAAGAACATTAGGATTTGAAATATTTACAGTAAATACATAGTTAAAACACTTTATTAAATATAAATATTGCATAAATATGATTTTTCATTTTTTCAGCTACTTGACTGCAAAGTCAAGTAAATCACTGGTTACAGATCTATAGCAGTCAAAGTTAATATAGTTAGTGGTCTAAATGATACAAAATGAAATAAATACAGAAGACAAATCCAATAGGTATCCCACTTACTAGAGAGAACCTCAATATTATGAGGTAATCTGCCGCCTTGGTGAGGGAGAGACCTCCGGTAGTATCACTCTTCCTGGAGTATGGTACTTCCAAACCGGTCAGACTGGGGATGTTGAAAATCCTCTCAGGAAACAGCGGATATTCATGCAGACAATCTGGCCTTGACTTAAGAGTTATTCTCTTTCTAAGTCTCTATTCTGATTCCTTGTCTGCATATCTGTTGGATTTCCAGGTGCCTGACTACTGCTTTGTTTTTCTTGGCACTGTGTTTAGTTTCTGGACTGATTTCCTGGCATCTGACCCTGGCTGGTTCCCTGATAATCTCTATGGACTTTCCTAGATAAAAAGTTCACCTTCTCCTTCTCTGGGATTCGCCATGCTAAGCCTCCTCCTTGGGCTCTGTGAAGAAGGGCCGGGATTAGCACAGCTCTCCAGTGCCAGATTGCCTGCATGAATATCGTCTGTTTCCTGAGAGGATTTTCAACACCCTCAGTCTGACCGATTTGGAAGTACCATACTCCAGCAAGAGTGATACTACTGACACACCGGAGGTCTTTCCCTCACCAAAGCGGCAAATTACCTCATAATATTGAGATTCTTGCTAGTAAGTGGGATACCTATCGGTTTGTCTTCTGTATTTATTTTATGCTGTATCTTTTAGACCACTTACTGTATTAACTATCAGTGCTATAGATCTGTAACCAGTGATTTACTGAACATATATTGGTTATTCTTTCAGCGCTATCATACTCCTTTCTCTGTCTACATTTCTCTGAAGTGAGTTTAGATGACCCTTTTGTGATCACCTACACAAGAAAGCCCCTTTGATAGCTGTATTTTGGATTCCACTATCTGTTACCCATAGCGCAAACTGTTAACGGCTGCTTGCCACATATCTGAGCTCTCTTGGGTCTGTGGCATTCTATTTATTGTTGATATATATATATATATATATATATATATATATACATACATACACATACATATATATATATATATATATATATATATATATACTGTATATGTCTATATATGTATGTATACATATGTATTGTGTTTATATGTGTATATATGTCTGTAAATACATATATACCCATATAAATACATATGTACATATTTAGACATGTATATGTATGTATCTCTATGTTAAAGCCCTTTGCATGCCTTTTATTCATAAGACATGAGACCACATATCATTGAGCCCTTGTAACTTTTTTATGCAATCATTTTTTATAATATTGTTATTAGGCAGTGTTGTTATTAGTGTAACTGTACTTTTAAATATACTTTTGATGTGTTTTGTGACACTCTTTAGTCGAGTGTAACAGTTAACCATAACTCTGAAGCACTTTCCCAACACAAGTTAAATTAAATTGCGCTCAAGCAAACACGTTTACTTTCAACCTTTAATATGCATACTACTTCCGATGAGCAAAGAGCTGCAATAAACCTCATTTTGCTCACGCACAACAGTTAGTGCGCCACTCGTAATCTAACCCTAATTGGGGAAAAAAGATGGGATAGTGGCAAACTGTTTTAATCCTCTTATGATCTATTACACTACCATATTTTTCTGTTTATTCCCATGAAGTTGCATGGCAAATACGAGCTTGGGGCAGAGAACTTAGTCATGTGGTTTCTGAACGAGAACTAGATAAAGACAGAATCAACTCTAACGCACACAACAGCAAGGAGTTGTTCTCAGTCATCAAGGAATTCTCTAAATCCAACAGCGACACCACCAAAATCCTACCCTCTCAGGACCTCTGCAATACCCTCCCTGCACACTTCCACCGCAAGATCCTCAACATCTATGACAGTTTCACACTTCATAACTCAACCTCCACCACCCACTCCCCTACACCCAACAACACCCCTCCCAAATTTGCCCCCCCACACCACACACGGAATATCTGGAGTCCCCTCATCACAGAGGACACCCTCAGAATCATGAAATCCATCCACTCCGGTGCACCCTTGGACCCATGCCCCCATCACATATTCAACAAAGCAAGTTACACCATTGCCTTTGAATTCCGCTGCACCATCAACTGTTCCATCAAAACCGGCAGCTTCCAGGATGTCTGGAAGCACGTGGAACTGAAACCCTCGGCAAACCCCACGGACCCAAATAACTACCGCCACCATTTCTCTACTCCCCTTCCCGGCCAAATTCATAGAGAAGTCCATCAACTCGCAACTTATTGACAACATTGAGGCCAACCCCCCTTGGACCATTTCAGAAGCAACCACAGCACCGAGACAGCCCTCCTCGCTGCTACAGATGACATCCACCCCATGCTCGACCGAGGAGAAACTGTCGCCCTCATCCTCCTAGATCTCTCAGCAGCCTTTGACACTGTCGACCACAACACCATCCGCACCCGCCTACACAACACTGGCATCCGCAGCAGAGCCCTGGAATGGATTACCTCCTTCCTAACGGGCAGGACCCAGAAAGTCAGACTCCCGCCCTTCTCCTCCAAACCCACACCAGTCAACTGTGGTGTACCTCAAGGCTCTTCGCTGAGCCCCACCCTCTTCAACATCTACGTGGCCCCTCTCGCAGCCATCGTCTGACGCCACAACTTCAAGATCGTCTACTACGCCGACGACACTCAGTTAATCATCTCACTCACCCGAGATCCCACCACCGCCAAAAAGACCGTCCACGAAGGCCTGACAGCAGTCGCCGCCTGGATGAATGACAACCGGCTCAAAACTTAACACAGATAAAACCGAAGTCCTCCTCTTTGGACCCAATAAATCCGCATGGGATGATTCCTGGTGGCCCACAGCCCTCGGTCACCCTCTAACCCCAACCGACCACGCACAAAATCTAAGCTTCATCCTGGACTCCTCACTCTCCATGAACCGACAAATCAATGCCATCACCTCAACATGCTTCCACATCCTCCACCTGCTACGAAAAATCTTCAAGTGGATCCCTACCGAAACCAGGAATACAGTCACCCATGCCCTTGTTAGCAGCCAGTTGGACTATGGAAACGCACTCTATGCCGGCTCCACCATCAAACTCCAAAAGAAACTCCAGCGTATCCAGAACGCCTCAGCCAGACTCATCCTCGACATCCCTCTCCAATGCCACATCACCGAACACCTAAGGAACCTTCACTGGCTCCCCATCAACAAGAGAATCACCTTTAAGCTCCTTACCCACGTGTTCAAGGCCCTACACAACATCGGACCCGAATACATCAACCACCGCGTAAATTTCTACACCCCCGACAGACAACTCCGATCGGCCGACCAAGCACTCACAGTCATCCCCCGCATCAGCAAATCCACAGTGGGTGGAAGATCCTTCTCCCACATTGCAGCAAAGACATGGAACACCCTCCTGCTGCACCTCAGACAATCCAGCTCCCTTACAAAGTTCAGAAAGGACCTCAAAACCTGACTCTTCGACTGAATGCCCATCCCCTCCCCCCCCTCCTCCTATCTGCTTTCCCTTAGTGCCTTGAGACCCTCACGGGTGATTAGTTTGCACTGTATAGACCTTATGTGTTATGGTGCTGGAAGTCAATATTAAAGTATTGCTGAAATGGCATAGAATGTCTATGAGACTTGCTAAAACATACCAGATGAGCTCATCCCAATGATGGAGGCCATGTGAGGAATCGGGATCTGATCTGCATATATGGTTGTTCAAAACTAACAACAATTTGGCTAGAAATTACCTAATTATTAGAGTCCCTTGGTATATATTCTGTTCTTTCTCCCTCATGTGCTCTTCTTCCTATCATAGATGATAAGATCCCAGACACATCAAAACAGCTGATGATGTATATTTTGGCTGACAAAATTAGCCTCTTGAGTTAAAATATCTGCCAATAATTCAATATAGCTTGAAGGACATAAGTGTACTTTATATTAATTGGTATGGTTATTAAATACACCTATAATTTTGTGCTGTTAGATATACTGTACTTAATATTTCCATTGCTAAAGAATGGTCAATCTGCAATTTCTATTAATGTATGAGCAAAGGATGCTTTTTGCCTTTAACTATTACCAGATTCCTATAGGTTGTAAGTCTCCCATTGTATCACTTAGTTGTCTAGTATTATTGAACTTACCCTGCCATGTTAATGTAGGTCTAGTTACATCATATTGTCTAATTTGACTGCCACTTATAGATGAGATGCTATTCTCATCATCATAAAACCTGGCTATAGATTTTCATCTTGTATCATTGAATATATTTGTACGATCTTGCTAGATCTTTTGTGTTTTATACTTTTCTTTAAATTTTGTTTTTCTTTTATTTGAATAAATTGTATTCGTTAATGTGCATAACTTTACATTTTTTTTTTAAAAAAATGTTTTGTAGTTTTTATCAGTTAAAGCCAATAAGGGAAAAATTTGAAGCAGGTTTAGCCTTGATATGTTAGCAGAGATTATTTTAAAAACTTTCAGAGCTAAATTACATGAAAAGAGGCCAAAATAAATAATTAAAGTATATTGCAAAGTTGTTTCATTACACATAACAAAACATTTTATGTATACATCTCAAGGTATTTACTTTCCCTTTAACTCAGTGGTCTCAAATTACAGACACAGGGGCCACATATGGCCCTAAAAATAGTTTAATCTGGCCCTCCCTTGTTTATTAGGAAATAATTAATTTGAGGCCTGTAAATGTGTTTAGGGTTCTAAGAGGTGTAACAAGTTGATGTTCTGTATAGGCACTAACTATATAAATATAAAGACAAGCAGACATTGTCAATTGTAGACTCCCACCATGCACTGCTTGGATAAATGTCACTGTTTACAGTTATAGAGTTCCAGAATGATCACTTCAATTGGCACTCATAAGATAAATATACACTGTGTATGTCTATTGTGGACTACAGCTCCTGCTATGCATTACTACTTGAGTAAATGTCACATCCAGTTCTTAGAATATCCAGTTCCAGAGCGCTCCCTCTGTTCAATTGGCCTCCATCAGAGAAGCACACTTGACCATTGGCCCACGGATACAATGAGCTTGATACGCCTGCTTTAACTGGATTGCTGCCTTGAAATGATACCATGCTTTAGATGTACTGAATCTCCTGGATAGTGTGTTTTCCAAAATGCTATGCTCCCTGCTATGTTCTTGGCACATTGTAAAAATCTATATTTTATTTAAGGTTTGTAGAAGACTGAACATATCATCAAGCAACACCATAGCTTAGATTTAATAATCCCTGTTTGTGAAATGAATATATTGTGGTAAATGCTCACAGCTACATCACAACGTAAACAATTGTGGAATTGATTACAGATTTGTACCCGCCCCTTGTCACATCTGCGCTTTGCAAGTCACTCTCTATAATAATTAAATTAGCAGCACCTGTCTAGTAGCTGTTCATCTTGCGGAGCATTGAATTAGTTCTACTGTGAGGGATAGCGGATCACAAAACACCTTCACAACCTTACACTCTAACAATTTACCCTATCATGAAAACAAAACAACCTAACAAAAAGAACCCTGAAAACAGATAAGGAGAAATAAAATAAAAATGAGACAACCTTGTCAGTTTTGAAACAGTGAAAAACAATTGTGGCATGAGATATTCTACAGCAGTGATGATGAACCTTGGCACTACAGATGTTTCAGATATCCATTTCCCATGATGCTTAGGCACTATGACGTCCAGTTGAAAATCATGGGAGTTGCAAGGTTTGCCATTACTGTGCTACAGGGTCAATAGAGTATTTATAAATTCTGCATACTGTTTAAGTGTAGATGAAAAATCCCCCAAAACACCTCAAGAACGCTCTGAAACTCCCACGGCCGTTCCCTTGAGACATCAAGATTAATTTACCATAATAAAACACACATGCAAATGTTTTACAATCACAAACATTTATATAAACCGGTTTACAGACATGTTTCCTAAGTGTTGCAGTTTTGATAGCGGTTGTGAGAAATATCATGTACTTGGTGCCTTATGTACCTCAAATCGGAAATCGGAAAAAATAAAAAAAAGAACAGTGCACCTATGATTAATAAACCAGCATAAGGACAATTACTTGATATAATACACAGCATGAGTTTGTATATAAATGGATGCCTGGGGTCTTTTCCCACATGGCGATCAGTCTTACTCCCAAAGCTACAAGTCTGCAGCTGTCTTTACTGAGTTGAGGATACCTGTGTAGACAAAGATTACTTCTTAGTTCTCTAAACCTCATGCAAAGATAGACGTTAAAGGGACAGTCTATGCCAGAATGGTTAATGTTTAAAAATATAGATAATCACTTTATGACCCATTCCCCGGTTTTGCATATCCAACATGGTTACAATAATATGCTTTTTCCTCTGTGATTACCTTGTATCTAAGCCTCTGCAGACTACCTCCTTATTCAGTTCTTTTGACAGAATTGCATTTTAGCCAATCAGTGCCCTCTCATAAGTAACTCCACGGGCATCAGCACAATGTTATCTATATGGCACACACAAACTAATGCCCTCTAGCTGTGAAAAACTGTCAAATGCATTGAGATAAGAGACGGCCTTCAAGGGTTTAGAAATTAGAATATGAGCCTACCTAGGTTTAGCTTTCAACTAAGAATACCAAGAGTACAAAGTAAATTTGATAATAAAAGTAAATTGGAAAGTTGTTTAAAATTACATGCCCTATCTGAATCATGCAAATTTCATTTTGACTAGACTGTCCCTTTAATGGCTAATGAATCAGTGATGATCAATGATTTTCAAGCATGATTTTGTCTTTACAATACGGTTCTTAGACAACCTCATGACAATATAATCTATTCAATATCTATATTTGTTTTTGTAGGGTCACCCACTCATCAAGTTGTTGCAGATCTTTGTACCCAGAAAATTGCATGTATTGACAAATATCTGCATCTTACATGTTGCTGAGTACCTCTATCACATTCTGGTGTAAAATGGCCCAATCTTTTAGTGATATATTGTTTTTTTCCTTTTTATTAGGTGCAATTTTATTTAGAAGTGTAGTGGGTAAGAAAACTTGTGCTGTAAAGCTATTTCTTAAGAATTTTATTTCTCTAAATAATACACAAGAGGGCTGAACTCACTGTCATTTTTTCAGTAGGATACAATTTTCCCTATTGTTATTTATTTTGCTGCTATGAATCGTATGCTAAGGGTTTGCACTGCATAAGATATATAAAAAAAAGTTGTAGTTTAAATATATCTTCCTAATAAACCTTATACTGTCATATGAGACATTGGTTTTTATTATGTTCTATTACTTTATATGCAAACAGCTCACAGCTTGCTTAAAGGAATTCCCAGTTTCAGGTCCATTTCTTAAAGGGACAGTTAAGTCAAAATTAAATTTTCATGATTCAGATAGAGCATGTAATTTTTAACAAATTTCCAATTTATTTATATGATCTAATTTGCTTAATCTTTGTATCCTTTGTTGAATAGTATAATGAGGTAGGCTCGGAAGCATCAATAAACTACTGGGAGCTAGCTGCGGTTTGCTGGCTGCACAAATATGCCGCTTATCATTGGTCACTCCCCAACACAGGATATTAAAAGAATAAAGACAATTTAATAATACAATTCAATTGGAAAGTTGTTTAAAATCTTATGCTGAGCTCACATTTTATAGCACAAATAATTCTAATCTGTACAGCAATAAAACCACTGGTCCTTAAAGGGACACTGTACCCAAAATTTTTCTTTTGTGATTCAGCTAGAGCATGCAATTTTAAGCAACTTTCTAATTTACTTCTATTATCATTTTTTCTTCGTTCTCTTGATATCTTTATTTGAAAAAGAATGCATCTAAGCTGAGGAGCCAGCAAATTTGTGGTTCAGAACCATGGACAGCAATTGTTTATTGGTGCTGCCCAATCAGCAAGGACAACCCAGGTTGTTCACCAAAAATGGGCCGGCATCTAAACTTAAATTCTTGCTTTCAAATAAACATACCAAGAGAATGAAGAAAATGTGATAATAGAACATTAATTAGAAAGTTGCTTCAAATTGCATGCTCTATCTGAATCACAAAAGAAAAAAATTGGGTACAGTTTCCCTTTAACTTAAGGAACATCTATCTAAACAAGAAAGTTTTAGAAGAAATCATGCTCCCAGTGTGGGGTGGAACAGAGAGGTATGAAAATGTTTGTTTTTAACTTTTATATCACAAAGAGATAAAATAAGAAAACTTATGTGTTTATTTAGAGTGATACAATAATGAGTCCATTTTAATGAGTTGTGGTTTCAAAGAACAAAACCAGCTTTTTCATATACAAAAATAAATCTAAAGGAATAGTTTTCCTTATACTTTGCAGCTGGTGTAACAAGTCATTTGAAATACACAGTATGGGAAAACCAATTTTACAGTAAAACATTTACAAAAAACAAGATGACAAAGAAAGTTACAGTTTGATATAAAATCAATCAGTGAGTAAATTAATACCAAGAATCTTCAAAAGAACTGAAGAATTTTGTTCATATGCTATAAAGGCTAAATCTGTCACAGTCATGGACACATTGCTAATAATTGGCATTTAAACAATTGGCAGAATTTATCTAACAAATTGTCATCGATAGATCCAAAATGGGATTCAGTCAGATACGTGTCCAAGGCTTTTACAAGAACAATTACTTGTTGCCAGTACTTGTTATTTGCCATTTATAATATAGCATGAAAGCCATATGTTCAATCTTAACTGTATTTCTTTAGTGCAGAGTACATTTTAATAAGTCATAGTTTCCTATTAATGTGAAAGGTTGTTTTCTGACATGTTACAGACTCACAAGTAAGAATAATATTCCCATATTCCAAAAAAAAGAACCAACCTGGCATATTAAAAGAGCCTAAACTAATAAAATCTCATCCAGAGATCCAGGGCAAAGCAATTCTAGTTAGTGGTTCTACATGACTGCCTGTTATCTTAAGGGTTCTTAGGAGTAGCTGCAGCTTTAGGTGTCTTTATTAGTGAGATTATTGCAGACCTCCATATAACCAGGGACCTGATCTTACAACAGTTGTTAAGGATAACCAAGCAGACAGATGCTCTAATAATACAATAATTATTTCTAGAAATGTCCTGGCACATAGAGCAAGAAATGCCCAGGATCAGGGCATATGGCGAAGAAGGGTCATGTTCTCCCAGATTTGTACATTTGCAGTCAGAATCTTGGGCATAGGTAGTATAAAGCCTATAACGTAACCCCTTTGTAATATAGAGTGGCACAATACAGACATTAAACCATCTGTATATCATGTACAAATTGTAGTTTCCTAAAAGTATAAAACCCATAATAATTATATCATGCATAAAAAAAAACAATTTTTTAAAAATGTTAAAACATTTCTTCATAAAGAAATGGGTAAAGGGACGTGATGCCCAAATGTTTAATCTCTTGAAAGTGATGTAGAAAATCTGTAAAAAGCTGAGTAGAAAATATTGTATGAACAATTCTATGTAAAAAAAGAAAGATATCGTATCTCAAAATTTACTCAGTAGCCACATCACATTGTAAAGGGACTTGCAAGGGAATGTGCATCTCATATGCGCAGGCACAATCACTTTATTTCCCTCCTCAGTAAGGAAATCCAACAAGATTTCAGTAAAATCCCATGAGATCACATAACTGATTAAGCTGATTGGCTGTTTATTTTCATCATGCAAATAAAAAGAGTAGCTTTGGAGCACTTGATCTGGTGACCTGAAGACATTTTAAGGTAAAATATCTTTCTTTTTACAGCGATGATCATGTGATATATTCTAGGCTTCCATGTTGTATGGTTGCAGCTCTGACTTAATACTCACTAACAGGAAGCCCCTATCTGGTGATGTAGGATCAGAATGGTCCTCTCCTTTGCCCAGCAAATTGGCCACTGTCTCTCTCAGATGCTGGAAACTCCATAGAAACTGGAATATGCAGCAAAACCAAACAAATGGATGTGTTTTTTTTTGTAACAGTTTAAAACTTTATTAAAATAAAGAAACTCCCTAACATGGGAGAATAACACAAGTAAAGTGTTTCATAGCTCTGACAAGGCTATTTTATCAGTAATACAATAACAATATAATGTAATTTCTTTAACAGTTAAAAACTTTATTAAAATAAAGAAACTCCCTAACATGGGAGAATAACACAAGCACAAATAAAGTCACACCAGTGGGGGTGCGACAGTTTGAAGAGTTTCTGAGTGCACTATCAGCTCCCTTAAAGTTTAAGTTAAAACGTAAATTTTAATATATTTAATAAAAAAATAGACACCATTACATAAATTTTAGAACACACATGAGACCCAGCAAGAGCACACAAAAAATGAGTGTGCAGGTAGCGATACCCAGGGTATTTCTGGCCGATAACTGCTCACGTCGGCATTTGTTGGGGTTATGCTTTAAATGTAGGGTCAAAAAAAGGAAAAACAAATTATAGAAGAAGAAAGATTATGCTACGCATTTTGGGCCCTACACGGGCCTTTTTCAAGCCTATAACATCAAAAGAGTTAAAAACTATTGTTTGCTCCAACTTCAGAATTTAAAATAAGTAGCGGGCAATCAGATCACTCTGAAAGTTGCCTCCTTACACCCTATTGGATGTGTCTTTAACTACCTGAGAGAGAACTTCGAACATGATATTTTTATTGGGTTTTCGCCTAACGCATTCAGGTAGAAATACGTGACCATATTTATCCATCTACTACATCGCCTACGTGTCCATTGATTTCTTATGACAAAAGTCGAGAAATACCAACTGCCGGAAAAGGGACTATTCTTAGAACTGACATGACAGGCGTCTAACCAATCCCATTGGTGCCTACCTCATATTAAAAGTAATATGCTTTTCACTATGTTAAATTTTAGTATCTTTAATGTTTTCTAAACACATAGCACATATAAGTTCATAGAATGGCCATCATATACTTTCCTCCTACATCATTATAAGGTTATTATAGTCCTCCCATTAGATCACTGGAAATTAAACAGATACCATATTAGAAACTCAGGGATCATATCCCAGAGTATGGAAATCTTTCAAATGTATACCCAATAATTATTGTTATCATTCATTCCATGAGGGAAAACACTGTTCATATGGAATATCCATCTAGTTTCTTTTTGTAACAGGGGTGACTGGGCATCTCCACCTCTTATACCTCTTTTGATGGAATCTAAACCCCAGCATTTCAATGCTTTAGTTTGTGGTGTGTTAAGAAGTGTCTGGCCACAGTGCTTATTTGCTTTCCTTTTTCCAAAGCCTTTTTGGCATTATGAATGTTACAAAGATGTTCAGTAATTCTTACTAGACATGTGCATGGCAAAAAAATCGGTTCGGATCAATTCGGATTTTTTCTAATTTCGGTTCGGAGCGATTCGAATTTGGAAAAATTTGAATTGATTCGGTTCGGATTTGATTCGGATTCATTCGGATTCGAATAAATACGGTTCGGATTTGTTTCAGATTCATTCGAATTCGAATAGATTCGGCTGGATTCGGTAATTCGGAATTTCGGTAAGTGTTAGGTGGGATTAGACTAGTATTATGTACTGTACATTAGGTGTAATCCATAGCAGAGTGATATAACCTAATATACTGTACAATACTAGTGTAATCCATGGCCATCCGAATCTACCGAATAAATCCGAATAAATCCGAAGTTATTCGGATTTATTCAGTAGATTCGGCACTATTTTAATTGGGAGATTCGGTTTGATCCGAATCTCCGAATTTGCTGAATTTTCTGAATTTCCGAATCGAACCGAACCGAATCGCACATGTCTAATTCTTACAGCCAAAGTGCGTGTGGACAAACCAACATAATATATGTTACAATTACAGCTTAGGCAATAGATCACATTTCTAGTCTTGCAATTTATATAGCCTCTATACATATGTTTGTTACCAAAATGATCAATATTTTCAGTTCTTTTAACTGTATATTGGCAAGTTGAACATGAGCCACATGCTATTGAGCCCCTAAATAGAGGATTTATTTTGGATAGTTGTAGGCATACCAGAGAGCTCTGAATACAGAGAGAAATACTCTGTTAGTTCCTAAAAATAAATCTAGTGAAAATAATAATATAAGATTTATTTCAGCATACAACAATCAGTCACAAGATGCCAGAGAGATGTTTAATAAGTATTGGTATATACTCAAATCTTACGAGTATCTTGGTAAAGCACTACCTAATATGCCCATGATGACATTTAGAAGTTCACGTAACATAAACAACTCCCTAGTAAGTAGTCATTTTGATCGACTTTGACTGTAAGAATTACTGAACATCTTTGTAACATTCGTAATGCCAAAAAGGCTTTGCAAAAAGGAAAACAAATAGACACTGTGGCCCGACACTTCTTAACACACCACAATGCAAATCCTAAAGCGTTGAAATGCTGGGGTCTAGTTTCAAACTATTTTGATGTTATAGGCTTGAAAAAGGCCCAAATAACGTAGCATAATCTTTCTTCTTCTCTAATTTGTTTTCCTTTTTTTGACCCTATATTTAAAGCATACCCCCAACTAATGCCGACGTGAGCAGTTATCGGCCAGAAATACAGAGGGTATCGCTACCTGCACACTCATTTTTTGTGTCCTCTTGCTGGGTCTCATGTGTGTTCTAAAATGTATGTAATGGTGTCTATTTTTTTTATGAAATATATTAAAATTTGCATTTTAACTTAAACTTTAAGGGAGCTGATAGTGCACTCAGAAACTCTTCAACCTGTCCCACCCCCACTGGTGTGACTTTATTTGTGCTTTAAATTCAGAATAAGAGGAGTAGCACCTGGTAATTTAAACTGGCAAGCCCCATATATTAACACAGTGCCACAAACTTCAATACTTTAAGAATAACACAAACACAAACAACATGTTTCATAGCTCTAACAAGGCTATTGCATCAGGTTTTTGTGATTGTAGACAATCTCATATCCAATCAAAAAACAATAGCCATATCATGTCATTTCTAACTACGCCCATAAAGACTAAGATTGGACTATAGGCCTGCATACTAGTACAAACCACTTTTGTCTTTATGCAGGGATTGCAGTGTTGTAATACACAACCTATTACAATCACCTCAGCTCTGCTTCTATAAGTCAGGCAATCATGCTTTTAATTCCTGTGCAGCCGTAACTGGTACTTGCTCTACGTACTTCTATCATCCACCCCGGGTTTGCAGTTGTCTATTGGGAGTTTTGCCGCTGAGCCTGCAACACTGGGATTGGCCACCTATCTGCTACCCTGCTACGTCTGACTCTTTGTAAACCGCTGATTGGCGTTTGGTATTCACCTGGTCGGATCATTTGGGTTTGTCTGTCGGGCGACTTGAGGTCCTGGCCTGCGCTGTTAGGCACCCTCTAAGTGCTGCTCTCTATGTAAGTACCCATCTGGTCTTAGCCTGTGACCGACTTTTTTATTTGTCACTCCAGACGATACTGCTCTATGAGGCGCCTCTTTCTCTGTCTCCACAGGTTGCATCTACTGTCCATTAACCACTTAGAGTGCTGTCTCCATCTATGGTTCTTCCTGATGATTTCTCAATGACTTGTTTGCGCACCTCTCTTAGAAGCACCGTGCTCTATCCCATTTGACTGAATCATGCTTTACACACAGCTAACTTCCCAATGTGCAAAGCTTGCACAACATAATTTAATCTAAATGATTTGACCAAACTGCCAAATGGATCATATGGCACACTAAGCAACTAGAAAGGTGTAAGATGCAACCATAATACAGGTATAGCGCTGTATTAAAGTTGCTCTTGCTGAACTAAAGCACACAATCAAAGATCTAGAACAGGTTTCCTTTGCAAATATTACACAAGAAGACACTATTACAGATTTACAAGCTAAAGTAGACAATGTTTAAACCAGACATAAGAGAAATCTGCGTTTAAACCAGACATAAGAGAAATATGCCCTGCATTAGAAGAAAATATCAATTAAATAAACTATGGGCGCCATGTACTAAGGCGTCAATTTTTTCGCACAGACCGTATCGAAAGAACCCGCCGGCATTCACACCATGCGGATGGCACTTCGTTACATGAATGTACTAAAAACCAAGCCGTAAAATTTCACGTCTATTGTGTGTCGAAGACAATCGGATTATTGATAACTTGAAGCTTCGTTCGGCGCGAAAGAGCAAAGTTAAGAAGCAGTCTGCGACCTGATTGGTTTAGTTCTTTACCCACGTGACGATCTAGGTGTCATAATCGCCAGACAAGCGGCAACGTCTGGCTGCTGACATGTATAAGAATGTGCATTTTCCCAGAAATCTTAGAATATTGTTTATTTACTTTTCGGTATTCACTTTGACAAGATGGCTTGCTCCGGAGATTCTGCTACTTCTAAGAAGACTCGCAACCCTAACTTCTCGCATCAACAGAATGTTGTACTTGTTGATCTAGTACTCGAATATTATGACAATATTTATGGTAGTCGAGTCAAGCAAACCCCAGGCGCTCGTAAGAAGATTATTTGGGAGAAAATTAGTGACGCAGTGAGTGCTCAATGACCCACTAAAAAAGATATTGAGTCCTGCAAAAAAAGGTTCAACGATATCAAGCGTCAAACTAAATCCAAAATTGCCAAAGAAAAGCAATATGCCCGAGGTACTGGAGGCGGACAACCTTATGTCGCAGATTTGACAGACTTTGAAAGAAAAGTTTTACAGAGGCTTGGCACGGAGGTCATTGAGGGCATAACCGATGACTGTGATAGCGATATTCGTGGTAATTATAATTTATAAATTAATATTTATATTGTTTACTTGTTTGCTCCAAAATTGTTTCTCTTACGTTCATGTTTTACAAAATTGGATTCTGTTAACGGAATCTTGATTGTACAATTTCTGCTTTACTGTTCCTTTAAAATAGATTTATGATTTACATAACTTCTCTCTGTATCTATTTTTTTAAAGTTCCAGTGACCGAAAAAGGAAAGCATTCATGATGGAGCATGAAAAACATTTTCAATTATCTAATATGCTCAATTTTTTTTCATATTGCTTAATGTATTTTTAAAAATTAAGGCCTACATGGCACAGTAAAATGAAACCCAAATGTTTGATTTTGAAAGGGCATGCAATTTTAACCCACCTTTAATTTTGTTTTTTTCATTATCTAAATTGCTTTATTTTCTATATATTCTTTGTTGAATAACATATATTGATATTAGAAATACTCGCTAGCTGTTATTTCTTCAACAAAGGAGAACTAACGAATGAAGCAAATTAGATAATAGTAGTTAATTGTAATTTCTTTTTTATTGTATTCTCTATTGGAAACATTTGAGAAAGATGTTTTTAGAGACCTTTTAATTTGTGTATATTAAAGCAAGATACAAATCATAGTTAGAAAATGTTATAATGAGAGTACATATAACTATTAATTAGCATTTCATAAATTGCACATAAACTTTTAATTTTATTGATTGTATTAATTTAAATTTGTATTTACTAACTCCTAGGTGGTTCAGTTAGAGCGTCAACCTCTGCATCTGTCCATACCCCATCTACCTCTTCATCAGAGAGACCACGTCCTTCAACTTCTCAGCCTCAGAACGTAAGACAACAACAACATGGGAAATATTTACGGTCAACTACAAATACCAGCCACAGCCTATCGTCTGCAGATACAGGTATGTATCTTTAAACCACTTATATATACACCTTCTAAATTTTTGTTTATAAATTAGATATTAATGTTTAATTTTAATTTTTACAGCAGATGTTGGACGTCTCTTCAGAGCCAGTGACCGAATCAGCAACACTTTTTGATGGTAAGTTACTTTTTTAAAGTAAATATAGGATGAGAAGACAAATAATTATGTTAGAAACAAAATTTAACCTTTTAAACTTTGATAGTTATTCAAACTGTAATACTGTGAGATTTATGTATTTTATATGCAAACAGTTGTAGTAAGGAAGGTATTTAATCTTATTGTAAGATTCCAACATGACAGTATAACATGACACTATAAATTTCTCTTGTATAGTAACCCCTCTAACCATTAATGTTGGAATAAATTTCGATCTGCATCTTTTTTTTTGGAAATTAATGCTAATTTTTTTTAAATTTTTTTTTTAAGATATCGCTGAGGAGGACGATTCATCAAGAGAGGTGATTCTGAATCTTGTTCCAGTTCCAGCACCAGAGGGTAGATCGCCAGAAAGTGGAAGCCTGACTCCTGACCTAACACAGATGGCACAAGATCAGGATTTGGACATACATGAGCCTGTTATAAACCCCCGTAGTGATGAGGAAAATACTAATTCACCACCTGTTCATGGAGTTCAAGCACAGGGAATTGAACTATTGGAACAACCACAAGCTATTGTCCAAGAGCAGGCACCTTTGGAAGATGCAGGGCTTAACAAAATGTTAAATCTTGCCAGAGGATATAGAGCAGACAGTAGACAGGTCCAGGAAATTTTGTCTGGACATTTAGAAAGATTTGACACTTATAACCAGCAACGGTTGGAACTGGACCGTGAAATCTTTAACTGGCAAAGAGAAATGGACAGGGAAAGGAACCTACATATAAACAGGGCCTTGACAATAGCTGAAGACAACATGCGAATGGCTCAAAATACTATGCAAACTTTGTTAGAATTGATTAGAGATAGACATCAGAGCCAAGAGTCGCCAGATCCAAAAAGACCACGGTTTAATTAGTGCATTGTTATGGACAATTTTAAAGTTATTATTATTGTTTTGTTGTTGACAAAGAATATATTGTTATTTTTACATAGTTTTATTAAAGTTTATCCTGTTTTTATTTAATTTTCTTGTTTATTTTTTAAATTTATTTAAAATCAGTTAAAGGTTTAAAATGTATTGTACACACAGACAAATGTAAGTAAAACAATTATAATTTTTATTACATCCAAAATATTAACAAAATTGAATCAAAATGGTATTATAAAAAAAAGTGCTCACGGCCAATACAGTATTTTTTGGGGTTTTGAATAAACTTTTTAACATACCAAAAAATGACAATTTTGGTGGCCTCAAAAAAAACCCCCCAAAAAAACAAAAAAAACCTTTTTTTTTTAATTTAAAATGCAATCATTGATTATCTGTTTTCCACTACATAAGTATTGTAGAGATTCTGAACCTGTGTATTTAAATTCATTATAGTATCCATTATTTGTTTAATATCTTCACAGACAGAGGATTGAACTTGTGATACAACTGGTACACTGGAATCTAGAGAAGGGACAAAAATTAGAAAATAAATTAAGGATTATGAGAACATGTTTAAAATAAAAACAGATTATTTATAAGCAGGTAACAAAATTGTATTACCATTTTGGTTAGAGGCGGTATTATCCATAGATGTACTTGTCTGTGTAGATTTAGAAACCATAGATATGTCCCAGTCGTTATCAATATCAGAAATATTGGTTGAGTTTTTCTCACTACTTGCATCTGGAATATATATTTAGAAATGGAGGTATATATTTTGGTATTGATTTGACTATAAGCTATAATATAGTAAATTAAAAAATTTATAAACAATTACCTAGTTGAATTGAGGGTGAAGTTAATGACATCCTTTCAGGAGCATTATTTGCTTCATTGTCACTATCTATGAAAGATTAATAAAGAATTCTATATAAAAAATTGTAAGTAGAAAAATGGTAATGGTACAAAATATAAGAAAAATACCTTCTGTAGAAGATATTTGTATTATTCTTGTGAACCTTGTTTTCTTCTTTCAGCAATCTTTTATTGGTTTCTGTAAATAACACAACAAGCTAATCATGATTAAATTTAACAGTTGTATAACTATAGATATGTAAACCATGGTTCTATTGTACCTTGAGGTGTATGAACGACAGTTAGGCGCCTGACACCTCCTTTCTGTGGGGACAATTGTCTGTCAAGCAAAGACAGTGGCAAGGGTGGGGATCTAGCCTCACTTCTAGGTGTCAAATTTAGAATAGGCCTTACATAACGTGGAGGAGGAGCACCACAAATATTTTCTTTCTTCTTATCTGAAATAGAAAATTTGTACATATGTTTGTTTAAAGTTTCTTAGTTTTAAAATGTGTTATTTAATAAAGTTTTCAATTTTCGTGTGTTAGAATGTTTATAGTGTTTCCATTTGTTTTAAATTAAAATGGACATGAAAGTGATATGGTACACCTATTTATTCTTTCAGTTCTCATATTGATGATGAACTTTGCATATAATTTATAATGTAAAAGAATAACAAAATTATATACCAGTAAGAAACAGTATGGACATGAAAGTGATCACTATGGTACACTGAAACCTAATTATAATTTCAGATCTCATATTGAGGATGAACTTTGCATAGAATTTATAATTTAAAAGAATTAAAAAAATTATATACCATTAAGAAACAGTATGGACATGAAAGTGATCAATATGGTACACTGAAACCTACTTATAATTTCAGTTCTCATATTGATGATCAACTTTGCATAGAATTTTTAATTTAAAAGAATAACAATTTTATAAACTTACATGTCCTTAAAAGGCTCCTAATAGATTGGTAATATAGTGGTTCTCGACGTTTAACATCACTGTATCGTCTCAAACATTGACGCCTGGCCCTTTTAATTTTTGATACACGATACATTCTGCGTATCATTTCATAAATAGTTTTGTCCCTTTCATCTTGAATGACCCCCCGGACACCCCCTAAGCGTTTGGGAAAATATCTATCCATTACATACACTAGAATTATCATTTCCCCAGATGTGAAAGGTGCAATTCTCTTCATCCTCCCTGGTCCCATAGCAACTTTCTAGATGGGTGTGTCAAATCCCAAAATGTTCTCAATATCGCGTTATTCACTGTCTCTATGCAACATTATTGTATATTTGCTAAATTGTGAGAATTCTTTGGATACAATTATAAAAAAGTTGTATTATTTATTGCCATTCTCAAGTAATGATAAATGTAAATGAAGTTTGATGTATATATTTTATTGTGTAATAGAGTTATCAATAGTGTAGTGTAGTTTTTTTTTGTTATGTAGGACAGTCATATAATTATAGATATTTATGATTATTTGGTTTATATAGTTATTGTGCAATATGTTGGTTTTAAATAAAAATTAAAGTTTTATTAAAAAACAATATCCAATGTGACCGTTTATTATAATTTGTTAACTTATAAAAATAAAAACAAATACAAAATCACACAAGTATATGATGAAAAAAAAAGATTTTATTCAGAAAGTGAAAATTTAGTTTTTTTATTCAAAAGACCAAAAAATAGAAGTCCTGTGATTGCAATCTTTTGATGAAATCAATCCTTAAAATAGTTCTCTGCGACAAAATTTTTGGCATTAATAGCCTGTCTTGTTGGTGCATCATTACAGATGACCTCAGGGAAGTTCTCAAATGATATATCATCTTCATCAATTTCAATTCCTCTTCTTATTGCAATGTTATGCAGAATGCAGCATACAAGAATAATTTTTGCAACCTTCTCGGGAGCATACTGCATGACACCACCTGAGTGGTCAAGACAACGAAAGCGCATTTTTAACAATCCAAATGCTCTCTCGATGATTCCTCTGGTGGATCTGTGTGCCTCGTTGAATTTCACCTCACATCTTCTTCGAGGATTGTTATAGGGTGTGAATAACCATTCTCTACTGAAATAACCAGCGTCCCCTATGAAAAAAATTAAAAAGGATTAACATTTCAAAGATGATAAAGACGATAATTTCAATGAGAATTAACTATCTTTTTTAGTTAAATCTATCATAACAATGCATGACATAAACTCCGTTTGACAATTATAATAATACTGTAACATAACATCCCAAAAATATAATTACCTAACAGCCATCCTTCAGGCATCTCTCCCTCCTCAAACTTCCGATATAACCCAGACTGACGCAAGATATACGAATCATGGCAGGATCCAGGGAAGTTGGAACGGACACTGATTATTTTCATGTTATGGTCACACACCATCTGAACATTGAGGGAATGGTACTGTTTTCTGTTCCTGAAAACTTCCTCACGTTCTCGGGATGGTTTGACTGCAACATGGGTGCAATCGATGGCTCCAAGTACATTGGGCATTCCGGCCATTCTATAAAAATTAGACTTCACAGATTGCCACTCTTCTGGAGTCGCTGGAAGGCACACGTACCTTGGAAAGACGACCATCAAAGCATCAATAACTTTGGTTAGGTGCGTCGAAAAAGCAGACTGGCTGATGCCAATTATAACGCTAGACACAGCTTGGAATGAACCGGTGGCAAAAAAGTGTAAGGCTGCCAACAGTTTTAATAGTCCGGGTATGGCTTGTGAACACGCTGTCATTGGTTCAAGGTATTCTGCTATTTCATTGTAAAGTTGCATAATAGCTTCTCTGTCCAAACGGAATCTCTGGATAATCTCTCGATCAGAAATGCTTTCCAAACCTATGCGTGGAAGGAAAACTCTAGGGACTCTAATTCTTCTACCTCTCCTTCTTTGCAAGTTGTCAACCGGTGCCTGTATAGCCCTTCTTCCTCGTAATTGAATTAATCGGAAAAGAAACATGTGTAAAAGTGTCTCCATCTTCATTCACTGATCCAAAAACCAATAATGCTACAATAGTAGTCTAGTCCTTTCACTTAAGTACTTCTACCTGGCGTCAGGTTGATACCCCCTATAGTTTTCTATTGTATTCGCTACCTAAATGGTCGCGAAGCAAATCACGCGAAGTTACAGTGAAAGTTGGAGCGGGCGGATTAGCTGTAACATTCATAATTTACGATTACAGCGAATTTACGTGCGATCGAACATGTAGTAAGTGGAAAAAGGCTTCGGAACGATGAGTTGAGTAAAATTACGATCGCTGATGAAAATAGTGGTTTTTCGAGCAGATCGCAGATTGGTACATACGAGAAGCAGATCGTGAGCGAATTTTGAGGCAGAAATACAGACGGACGGTCACTTTGAAGCTTAGTACATGGCGCCCTATGTATCATACAACTAGAACATACAAAACACCCTCAAAGAGTATAACTGTGGGATTCACAATTAAGAGTGTTGAATTCCCATTCTTATAAATATAGAAATTATTGTATCTCTATACATATATCTTCGGTGGATATTCTAATATTATTTAAAGGGTCTGCAACACTAAATTAAACGTTTTAAGTAAGTATAATTTAATACTTCTTTATTAAACATGTATAGCTGTGGGATAGCGGTGCTAGTATTATAAAAAATATATAAAATATTAAAAAAACAATCCTTTTTAAAGAAAAATAAATGAATCATATCCTTGGGGACGCCCTAGAAGCTAATATACTTAATATACTTAAGGTTCTACAACTTTTGCAGTTATTTAAAGCATCAAAGGTAGCAATTAGTATTTCTATCAACAGATGCTGAGAAAATGTTTAACAGGACGGTCTGGTCATTTATGCAACTTTGACATCAGATCTAAGTTTATAAATTGCATCCTAGTTGAGATGAACCTGTAAACATCAACATGTTACTATCAAACAGTTAAATATTAATAATGAAACAAGACAGGTTTGCCCTGTGTTTCTGCTTTTGTTTGTGTTAACAATTTACATTTTAGCAAAATCAACTAAAATTCATAATAACATTGGTATTGCAGGCATTATATTATAAAATATGGGATACAAAACATATATGCAGATTACCTATATGCAGATTACCAATCCATAGCAGATACAATGTATGCACTCCAAGTGTAAATTCGTTCTTCAAGCCACACACACAAGTGTTCCATAATACTATTCCCCCAGGAACAAAGGCAACTATCTTCCGGTGCCCATAAATGGGAAGCCTCACCATGTCTTCCATAGAGAAAAGTACAACAGACCTCAATGTTCCTTGCGCACAGAAAGACGACCCCAGCCAAACATGGTAGATTTAAAGATAAAAACAGATAATTTATTTGTAATCCATAAAACAAGGTGCAATAAGTAATCAAATGTGTTTTGTTAGGGATCAAATAACTTTCTCAATGACTCGTTTTACAGTTTACGGTTTACAGTTATTTAAATGCTTAAACTTCGCCCATAACTTGACATTATACAATTCGAAATCAATTATTGCCAATAAATTCTACATTAATGCTACTCCAAACCATCATTGTACTTAATTACTGACAACTTATTTTTTTACTGTACATAATCTACAAAGATATACATTGTGATTAAACTGACAACTATTACATTGCCTACCTGTAAAATATTGATCTTCATTGTATTAACTAACACCTAGATTACGAGTTTTGAGCGCTATAGGGAGATTAAAGAACGCCACAAAAGGGGTGTTATTTAATTCCCTATATCGCTGCTATTACAAGTTTATAAAAATACTGCTTGTACGGGCGATATGGAGATTTTAAGCTCCATACCGCTCCCAAAACAAGCGCTGTGCGTGTCGTGCTCGTGCACGCTTTCCCCATAGACATCAATGGGGAGAGCCGGCAAAAAAAAAGTCTAACACCTGCGATTGCGGAAACAAAAGCTCTGTAACGCAACCCCATTGATATCTATGGGGAAGATAAAATACAGTTTAAACCTAACACCATAACATAAAGCCCGAGTCTAAACACCGCTAATCTGCTGCCCCCAACATCGTCGAAGCCTGCCTACAGTTATTAACCCCTAATCTGCCGTTATCGATATCGCCGCTACCTAAATAAAGCTATTAAAGGGCCAGTAAACATAGAAAATAACGTTATATAATTCTGCACATAGTGCAGAATTATATAACATTATATCAGTGCTAGCTTTATACAACCTAATATTGCCTGTGCACTTTTATTAAAAAAAGAGCGTTTTCCAGACCCGCTCTCTGTGCTCTACTGAGCGAGTCTGTTTGTTACACTGAGTGCATCTGGCCAGCTGTCTAGTCACAACCAGGCCCGATCGCGCCGTTACACTCAGTGCAGCTCAGACTGCAGTGCAGACAGAGCAGGAGCGAGCTGCACTGAGTGTAATGGCGCGAAAAACACTCTTTTTAATAAAAGTGCACAGGCAATATTAGGTTGTATAAAGCTAGCACTAATATAACGTTATATAATTCTGCACTATGGGCAGAGATATATAACATTATTTTCTATGTTTACTGGCCCTTTAACTCTAAACCTCTGGCCTCCCACATCACTACCACTAAATAAAACTATTAAACCCTAAACTGCCAGCCCCCCACATCGCAACAACCTAAATTAATCTATTAACCCCAAACCCTAAACCTAACGTAACCCTAGCACAAACGTAACCCTAACACCCCTAGCTTTAACATAATTAAAAAAGATCTAAATTAAACTTACAATTATTAACTAAATAATACCTATTAACCCCTAAACCGCCAGCCCCCCACATCGTAACAACCTAAATTAAACTATATTAACCCCTAAACCTAACCCTAACGTAACCCTAACCCTAACACCCCCTAAATTTAACATAATGAAATTAGATCTAAATTAAAGTTACTATTATTAACTAAATAATACCTATTTAAAACTAAATACGTACTTACCTGTAAAATAAAACCTAAGATAGCTACAATATAACTAATAATAAACTTTCCCAGGTAAGTTTGTATTTATTTTAACTAGGTAGACTAGTTAGTAAATAGTTATTACCTATTTACTAAATACCTAGTTAAAATAAATACAAATTTACCTGTGAAATAAAACCTAAGCTACCTTACACTAAAACCTAACATTGCAAAAAATAAAAAACACTAAAATCACAAAAAATAAAAAAACCTACCTTTACGAAAAATAACAAAAACCTACCATTAAAAAAAACAAACAAACGAAATTATCTAAAAAAATAAAGATTATTCTAGAATCTAGAAAAAAGCCTAATCTAGAAAAAACTACTAAGGGCCCTTAAAAGGGCATTTTGGGGGGCCCTTAAAAGTACCTTTTGTAGGGCATTGCACTGAGATAAACAGCTCTTTTGCTCCAAAAAAAGACAAACACCCCTAACACTATACAAACCCCCACCCCCAAACTACAAAGGGCCCTTAAAAGGGCCTTTTGGGGGGCCCTTAAAAGGGCCTTTTGTAGGGCATTGCCCTGAAATAAACAGCTATTTTGCTATTAAAAAAACACTCACTAAAAGTATACATTACACAAAATAACAAACAAATTATCCTATTCTAGTACCCATAAAAAAACACCCCAAAATAAAAAAAACTAATCCAGAATAAAATACCAGGATTTTAGCAGCCCTAATTCCTATTGGCTGATTCAAAATTTTCAGCCAATCGGAATGCAAGGGAGGCCATCTTGAATCGCGTCCCTTGCATTGAAGATTTAGTGTACGGTGGTGACCTTATGAAGAGGATGCTCCATGCCAGATATCTTCAGGATGGACCCACTCCAGGCTGGCTGGATGAAGATCGAAGAGGCCGTCTGGATGAAGATTTCTTGCCGCATGGATGATGACTTCGCCGGCTGGATGACGATAGAAGAGGCCGCCTGGATGAAGACTTCTTGCCACATGGATGATGACTTCACCGGCTGGATAAAGATCATTCAAGCGGGACTTCAAACAACTGTAAGTGGATCGACGGGGGTTAGTGTTAGTTTTTTTTTTAAGAGTTTTTGGGTGTTTTTTTTTTAAGTTTAGGGTCTGGGCAGTAAAATGAGCTAAATGCCCTTTTAAGGGCAATGCCCATACAAATGCCCTTCTCAGGGTAATGGTTAGCTTAGGCTATTTTAGATATTTTTTTAATGTGGGGGGGTTGGTTGGGTGGTGGGTTTTACTGTTGGGGGGTGTATGTATTATTTTTTTTTTTACAGGTAAAAGAGCTGATATCTTTGGGGCAATGCCCCACAAAAGGCCCTAACTCGGGTTAGGTTTTATTTTACAGGTAAATTTGTATTTATTTTAGCTAGGTAGTTAGTAAATAGTTAATAACTATTTACTAACTAGTCTACCTAGTTAAAATAAATACAAACTTGCCTGTAAAATAAAAATAAAACCTAAGCTAGATACAATGTAACTATTAGTTATATTGTAGTTATCAGGGTTTATTTTATAAGTATTTAGTTTTAAATAGGAATTATTTAGGTAATGATAGTAATTTTTATTTAGATTTATTTTAATTATATTTAAGTTAGGGGGGTTAGGGTTAGACTTATGTTTAGGGGTTAATACATTTAGTATAGTGGTGGCGATGTTGGGGGTGGCAGATTAGGGGTTAATAAATGTAGATAGAACTGGGGCGATGTTAGGGGCAGCAGATTAGGGGGTTAATAATATTTAACTAGTGTTTGCGATGCGGGAGTGCGGCTCTTTAGGGGTTAAATATGTTTATTATACTGGCGGCGATATTGGGGGCAGCCGATTAGGGGTTAATAAGTGTAGGTAGGTTGCGGAGATTAGGGGTTAATAAATATAGTGTAGATGTCGGCGAGGGAGAATAGGGGTTAATAAGTATAATGTAGGTGTCGGAAATGTCGGGGGCGGCAGATTAGGGGTTAATAAGTGTAAGATTAGGGGTGTTTAGACTCGGGGTTCATGTTAGGGTGTTAGGTGTAAACATAAATTTTGTTTCCCCATAGGAATCAATGGGGCTGTGTTAATGGAGCTTTATGCTGCTTTTTTGCAGGTGTTAGACTTTTTTTCAACAGGCTCTCCCTATTGATGTCTATGGGGAAAACGTGCACAAGCACGTAAAACCAGCTAACCGCGGCTTTCAGCAGCGCTGGTATTGGAGTGCGGTATGGAGCACAATTTTGCTCTATGAAAACCTGTAATACCAGCGCTGTAGGAAAGTGAGCGGTGACAATAACGTGAAGGTTAGCACCACACCCTCATAACTCAAAACTTGTAATCTAGCCGTAAATCATTAATCTCCTGATTTCATAGTCCAAAAACCAAATGCACAGGATTAATGACAAATAAAACAGCAATTTTATGGGTTTTTATCACATGTTGAATAGTCTGTATGTTAATTTATACCTTTTAATAGTGTGTAGTGATGCTAAAGGATGACATATGTGCAATTAGCATGTTGTGATCCAAAACTACAGAGAAATGTGTATATATATTTTTAGGAGATTTGAACACAGGCATTATGGTATAGTGGTCATGTGTGTATTTTGGTTATTAATTTTGCTCATTTTTATCAATGTAAAAGTGCTTATTATTATTGTTTTCAATTAAATTGAATGAGCAGGTAGCAGTTGTGTCCGTTTGGTGATATTTCTTCCACGTCTTCCAAACATTGAGGGTCAATGTCAGTGTTTTTTGCACATGAACAAAACCAATGTTACATTTGAAAACTTTTTGGGGTGCTTTGTAATAAGTGGAAAAGTGTTGATTTGGGGTTTATCAAGTCCTTTTAGCTAAGTGAAAATGGAACTGTAAATATGTTGTTAAGTATTAAGAATTTGAATTGTGATCAGAAAAACACACATGTTAAGTATAGGGACATTTTTCAATGAAATATGCCAACAAACATCTAAAATAACTGATTGTGATTGCATTGACAGAAAATGGCTAATCGGCAGACATTGACATGCCAATAATTATCAAAAATAGATTGTGATTAACACTGTTGTTATGCAGCTTGGTACCATAGCCTAGAAAAAGTTAATATCCCTAAAGCATAGAGATCACTTGACAATTGGTGCCTAGCAGGGTTACTACACATAACAAATGCAATACTTGTATATTCATAGATAGATTTGCATTGTACAATTGCAAAGCATAGTCTAATTTTGGGTTTGTGAATATTCTTAAATATTCACCAATTAAACTGTTTTATGTTATAAACAATACATGCAAAATGAAAATGCTTTCGTTCTTTTCATATAGGAAATTAAAAAATAAATTAGTTGAACAGAGACAACCACTTCTGCTTGTAATAAGGTCTAATTTCCGGCATTGACTGGGATCTGCATCTCTTCAGTAACATACATATTAAACTGATTAATGGGGTAATTTACTTCAAATTGGCTTAGTATTTACACAGTAATAATAGACCAGACACCTTAATAGTGACACTTGATATTTATTAGAGCTTTTTAAATCTAACCTAATCTTTATACATAACCCAACTGAATACTACCTTACATTCTAAAGTACACCTTTCATATGAATTGCTTTAGTTATTCCAAAAAATACAAATGCCCACCCAACAAAAAAAGAAGAAAAAATTGTCCAAGTTTATGAACTATGCTTTTTCACTTTAGGCAGTTACCATGGTACTAATGTAATATTGCTTTTCTTTTTTTTTTAAAGTATTTATTTATTGTTAACGTACACACCGTCGTCTTGTCACAAGCCTTGTGACAAGGTTACAAACAATATTCTTTACAGAGGAGAGACAAGTCTTAACAAATTATAGAGCATTTAAGCCAAAAAACAATGATTTTTAAATAAGAAGAAAAGCACAGCTTAAATATAGTAGATACAGTGGTGTCCCAGAGACTCTGTATTAGTAAAGTGTGGCCAAAGAAAATTATAGACTGTGTATCACATAATTTTGAGTTTATCCTGGGGAATATATAAATCTACTCTCTGTAAGGACGTAAATACATGGATACCTGTCCTAGGGTGGGTTAAACATATTTTTAAATGATGTCAATACGGGGGGGGGAGGGAAGTGGAAAGGGGTGGGGAAGGAGGACGCAGAAAAAGGAAGAAAAAAAGAGAGAGAGAAAGAAGAAAAAAAAAAAAAAAAAAAAAAAAAAAAAAAAAAAAAAACCAAAAAATTTAAATTGCCCCCCAACCCTCTCTGCTCTCTCACTGTTCGGCCCAAAATGCTGGGTATCTGCCCGCATTAATCAATTCAAGAATGTAGGCCGATTGGCTAAGTGGCTTAATTAATTGCTGCTGTGCCTGGAAGGGAAGTGACAATATTACTACGCCCCATTTTTCTAGGAATCTCTTTATATGGATCTCATTGTACTTAGATATTGCATATTGTTCCACCATACATTGTTTCAATACTTCTTTTTTGAATTTTATGAAAGAAGGAAGGTGGGAGAGCTTCCAAGATGTCAGGATCGCATTCCTAGCTAATAAAATTACAGTATTAATTAGCTTATAATTCTTTTGCTGTTGTGAAAATTTAACTAAGAAAATGACCATTTGAGCCTCTAACCTAATTTCTGTATCTAAGATTTTATTCAACCAGAACTTTATTTTCAGCCAGAACTGTTGGACTTTAGGACATAACCAGATACAATGTAAAAGATTTGCTTGTTGGGCCTGACATTTCCAGCATCCGATAATTTTTCTATACCATTTAGACAATTTGTCAGGGGTGATATATGTCGCATAAATCATTTTTAAATGCCTTTCGCGCCATGCTAAGGCGTTTCCTGTTTTATTCAACAAGTTCAGGCTTACTTGAATTTGTTGAGGCCTAAGCTCTGGAAAGGTGTTATTCCAAATAGCTACTATTTTCTCCAGTTGGGCCTCGTGATTGGAAAACGACATCAACCGGTAAAATGGAGAGATTGACGAGGCCCCGCTGGTATATTGATTCATTAGGCTCCTTAACGGGGCATATGTCCAATTAGAGCCGAATTTAAGTTTAAGATCTGTAATGTAATGCTTTATTTGCAAATACGCAAAGTGATCAGTTTGAGGAAGTTCGAACTCTGCTCTGATGTCGAGGAATGATCTAATTATTGTACTAGGAGTAACTAGTTGTTTTAAAGAGGTCAGCCCTTTCAATTTCCACCTCTCAAAAACCTTATATGTGAAACCTGGAGCAAATCCTGGGCATCCCTGAATTGGAAGATATTCCGAAACAAATGGGGTTGTGCCAATTTCTACACAGAACTTCTGCCATGCCAGGATCACATTTTTAAACGTCGGCATTTTAGTAATTAGCGGAGGGAGTTGTGGAATTGGGCAATGTAGAAGAGCTTTTAAGTTGAATGGGTGGACAAGGTTTGCCTCCCCAGCAAAGACAGTGAAAAATTCTTTCTCTGAGATCCAATCAGCCGCCAGTTTAGCGATTGAAGCAATATTATAGTGGGTAATATTCGGGAAAGCGAGACCCGCCGACTCTTTAGAAAGAGATAATGCACTTAATGCAATTCGGGGTCTTTTTCCTTTCCAGAGGAATTCATTAGATGTTCGGTTAAATAATTTGATATCTGCCTTATGTAAGAGGAAAGGTATATTTTGGAGAAGATATATTAACTTTGGTAAAAGTATGATTTTAATAAGCATAATACGTGCTGAGAGAGAAATAGGGAGAGAGGCCCAGTCATTCAATTTCTGCTTACAATAATTGAACAATTTAACATAGTTCAACTCATACCATTCGTGTGGAGATTTTGACATTGTTATTCCTAAATATTTTATTTGAGTAACTTCTCTAAATGGGTGATCTAATACATGGCAGGCAGTTCTGTGTATCCACAATAGTTCGGTAATATTGCTTTTCAGTAACCATTTATCAGTAGTTCTAGAGAAGAAATACATTTACAAATATTCTAAAGAAAAACATATTGTAATTTTTAGGTATATGTTATCAATCAAATTAATGTTAGCCTGTCATTTAGACAGCCTTGTAAGTAATACTGATCTAACTGTTAGCTAAAGAGTTAATATCAAAACTGAGCAAACTACAGGCAAGTAAAGAAGCCCCGGAAGGAATGAATTGAGAGCAGGGGCATGTGACCACACTACAGGCCAATAGCAGTGGGTTGCTAGGCAGAGTTTAGGGGAGGAGGAGCTGGTATAAGTGTTGAGGGTTGTGAGGCGGAAGCCAGCATCAGTTTCCCTTTTGAAGCGGGAAAAGCTGACAGTCAGAATGGAGAGCGTGAGCCTTTTGCTGGAACAGGTAAGGACCTTGGTAGCGGAAAAAGGTGTTACCTGGCTCCAGCAGAGGCTCTTTTCAGAGGACAGCGGTTCCGGTGCAGGGACGACGGCAGTCGAGCCAGCGGGGACATCAGGTCAGGAGCGGTACGGTCGGCCGGTGAGGCGGTCAAAGCCGCCGGTGCGGCTTAGTCCGGATGACAGGAGGGGAGCTTTGGGACAAGGGAGGTCTGATACGGCCAGAGTTGGAGGTAGCGGAAGGTCGGGAGGCAAGAGAAGGGCTGTGGAGGAGCTGCGCACATCTCCAGTGTCAGCAGGGAGTAGGAGGGGAACACTGAGGCCTAGGTTGCTGGGGACGAGCTTAGGCAGTGGTGAGGGGGGAGTAATTGAGGCACAAGAGGTTTGTTCGGGGAGCATGGAGGGTGCGGTGGCAGTAGCCAGGAGCGGTATAAGTAGAAAGGGGGGTGAGGGGGGGGGAGATGGTTTGGTCATTAACGGGGCTAGTGTGAATAGAAGGAGAGGAGGGGAGGGGATGAGTGAGAATGAGAGAAGCGTTAGGGTTATTGGAGGAGCAGACGTAAGCTTCGGGAGAAGTGAGGGGAGGGATATGGAAACTGTGAGTGCTGCGAGTGGCAGCGGAGGAATTGGAGGGAACATTAGGAGAGGGGAGGGGAGGGGAGGGAAAAGGTGGGGGAGAATAGTGGAAGATGTAGGGGCAGGGGAAGAGGAGGTGCTGGAAAAGGGCAAGCTAAGGGGAGAGGCCAAAAAGGAAAAGGGATAGGTGTAGAAAGGGGAGCTGAGGTGGACAGGGCTGGCAGGCATAGTGCAGGGGGAATATCAAGTGGGATAGGAGAGGCCATTGAGGTTTTGGTGCAGTATATAAGGGAAAGGGATAGGGTTACTGGGGGTAGGGGGTATGGGGAAAAAAGGGGTACAGAGACAGAGAGGGGCAGGGAGAACAGGAGTGGGGGTAAAAGGACTGAAAAAAGGAATAATCTGGAAGTTAATGATTGTGTTTCAGAACCAGAAGAGTCGGACGGCGTCCCGGTGGTAAGGCCGGGGTTGCCTGCGGAGCAGTCTTCATTACAGGAGCTGGAGGAGGACGTCCTGTGGATGAATGAATCTTACAGTGACTTCGCTGGAGAAGAGTCGCAGTTGGGACAGCAGACGGAACCAGAGAGATCGGCACAGGTAGGAGAGATGGCTACTTTAATGCAGCTGCTCCATTCACTGGTGCCGGGGGGGGGACACATAACTCAGAGTGAGGGAAAAATTGGGGGGATTAGGGAGGAACGAGAGTGGGGTAGGGGAAGAGAGAGGGAGGACACTAGGGGGCAGAGACATCATGTTAATCATTCTTCACAGAGATCAGGTGGAGGTTCAGGTGGACAGAGCAGAAGGGACAGGAGCAGGAGCAGAGGGGCACGGCGGAGGGAGAGATCCCGGACGCCAAGGATAGACTACAGGGAGAGGGAAAGGCACACGTCCCCCACATGGGGCAGGCGGGATAGAGATCGAGAACATACACGAAGGAGGGAAATCTCTATGTCTTATAACATTGATGATAGGGGGAGAAGATCTGTAGGTGACATGGCGGAAAGTAGGAGAGAGGCTACAATGGTGGTGCAGGAGCCTGTGACAAGGCCGCCAGGTGAGATGGCGGGTTCCCTGCAAGGGGGGAAGGAAAAAGAAGAGTTGGGGGGAGTGTATGAGACGGTGATGAAAGGTCTGAAGGAGCTGGTGGCTCAATTAGAAGACAAAAGGAAGGTTGGGGGTGATGTGGGGACAGCAGCGGGAGCATGGGTACCGGCAGTGAAGGAGGTTAGTGTACCGGTGGTGGGAACCCCTTCGGGGAGTGGGGGAGATAAAGGAGGGTCGGTGCCGGTTACAAGCGGTGAAGTGTTAATTGTGGCGGATCAAGCTTTGCGAAGGCCTTGCTTGTGCTCGGTAGGACCGCTTGGGATCCATCTGAGTAAAGAGGTTAAAGAAAAGATATGGAAACGAGAGTTTCTAGAGGTTTTTTCATTGTTGCCGTTGGACCACTTTATTGAGATAAAGGAGGATCCAAAGGGGGAACAGGGCAAAAAGGAAGAGGAGGAGAGAAAGAAAAAGTGGAAGAAATTACCTAAAACTTTTTCAAACTGGACGAGGGCCTTTTGCATATTAGCCAGCGTGATCGGGGAGAAATTCCCCGAGCAGAGTTCGGCTATGTTTTGCTATTTTGATGAAATAGCAGGGGCTCAGAGGACATATGGGGGTCTTGCCTGGTGGCGGTACGATGAACAGTTCCGCCAGAGGCTGGCGGTACGACCAGAGATGCGGTGGGATGACAGGGAGATGGGGGTGTGGTTGGAGTTGATGACTCCTTTGAGGGGGCAGTCCTTTCGGAGCGGAGGAACGGGGGCTAGCGGAACGGCCGTGGGGGCCACAGCGGTGGCAATTAAAAAAGGCCTATGCTTCCAGTTTAATGAAGGGGTGTGTAGGTTTGGAGGGGCGTGCAAATACAAGCACGAGTGCTCAGGATGCGGAGGTGCGCACTCTGGGGCAAAATGTTTCCGGAAAGGAAAAGGGAATGGAAAAAGAGGTGAGGGTGCTGCTGCGGGCTTGGACCCCGGTGAGGGTAAGAGAGATGGCCCCGTGGCTAAGACAGTACGGTAAGACAAAGGGTAGAGCGGGGGATGCGGAGCTGTTACTGACGGGCTTCAGTTCAGGGTTTCGTATCCCGTTCGAGGGGTCAAAGGGATCGGTTGTGCCTGGGAATTTGAAATCGGCTGAGCAATTCCCAGAGATGGTTCAAGTTAAGTTGGAAAAGGAGGTGGCGCTGGGGAGAATGGCGGGCCCCTTCAAGGACCCTCCATTCCCGAACTTGAGGGTGTCCCCACTAGGGGTGGTCCCAAAGAAGTCGGCGGGACAATTTAGGATGATTCACCACCTGTCTCATCCTAAGGGCTCGTCTGTTAACGATGGGATTGACCCGTCTTTGACTGCAGTACGTTACGCATCATTTGATAAGGCGGTGAGTGTGGTCAGGAGAGCGGGGGTAGGAGCATTGTTGGCAAAGGTGGATGTTGAGGCAGCCTTTCGGCTTTTACCAGTCCATCCGGTGTGTCATCATTTATTGGGTTGCCAATTTCAAGGGGAATTCTTCGTGGATTTGTGTTTACCCATGGGATGCTCCATATCCTGTGCGTATTTCGAAAAATTTAGTACGTTCGTGGAATGGGTGGTGAAGAAAAAGGCGGGCAGGTCATCGGTGGTCCATTATTTGGACGATTTCCTGTTAGTGGGGGAGGCTGGTTCTGGAGTTTGTGAAACATTGTTGGAAACATTTGTTGAAGTGGCTGAGCAATTCGGGATTCCGATTGCACCAGGAAAGACGGAAGGGCCGCTGACTAAGTTGAGTTTTCTGGGGATCCAGATTTGATGGAGTGCTCGTTACCTTGGGAGAAGGTGGTAGATCTGAGAAAGGTCATAAATGGGATGCTTGGGAAGGTGAAAGTGTTGTTGCGAGAGTTGCAATCGCTACTGGGCAAGCTTAATTTTGCCTGTCGGGTGATCCCAGTTGGAAGGGTGTTTGGAAGGCGCCTGGCATTGGCTACGGTTGGGGTGAAGGAACCGCACCACAGGATCCGGCTTTCAAATGATTTGAAGGAGGATCTAAGAGTGTGGTTGGTGTTTCTGGAGGAGTTCAATGGGCAGTTGCTCATTCAGGAGGGGCCGGTATCGGATGAGGTGTTGCACCTATACACGGATGCTTCAGGATCCCATGGCTTTGGGGCATATTTTGACGGCAGATGGTGTGTGGATACATGGCCTGAGGAATGGAGGGAACAAGGTTTAACCAAGAACTTGGTGTTTCTAGAATTGTTTCCGTTGGTGGTGGCTGTGATGGTATGGAATGGTGAGCTGAGGGATAGGAAGGTGACTTTCCACTCTGACAATCTGGGAGTGGTATTTGGGATCAATAAGTTGACAGCGAAGTTGAGGCCGGTGATTCGGCTTCTCCGAGTGTTTGTCCTGGAATGCTTGAGGGGGAATGTGTTTTTTCGGGCGGTGCATGTACCCGGGAAGCAAAATGTGATTGCTGACTCTCTTTCCCGGTTGCAGTGGCAGAAGTTTCGGGAAGCAGCCCCGGAGGCGAAGTTGGATGGGGAAGAATGCCCAAGGGCATTGTGGCAGATGGACTTCTTAAAGGTTTGAAATTGGCGAGAGGGGCTTTAGCCCAGAGTACATTAAGAGCTTACGTGCCAGTATGGAAACGGTGGTTTTGTAGGCTGTACAGGGATGGGATCAGGCTGTCAAAAGAGGAATGGGTGTGGTACTTAGTTGATTGGGTGCAGGAATGGAAAGAGGCGAAGATGTCAAAATCCATGGTGAATCGTCAGGTGGCGGCGTTAGCCTTTCTGTTTAAGCTGATGGGATGGGTCGATTTAACAAAGGAGTTTTGGGTAAAATTGGCGGAGAGAGGTGTTTGTAGAGGTGGAGCTATGGGGGACAAAAGACGTCCACTTGTATTTGGTTTACTATTAAAGGTAGTTGGGGCTTTGGAGGAGGTGTGCAATTCGAAGTTTGAGTATTATTTGTTCCGGGTGGCTTTTGTATTAGCTTTTTTCAGGGCTTTTAGGGTGTTGGAATTGGTAGGGGCCAATAGAAAGGACAATGGTGGTATCGGGTTGAGAGATGTGGTGATATCAAGGGAGGAAGTGTCTATTTGGCTTAGAAAATCTAAGACAGATCAGGAGGGTGTGGGCCGCTTAATCAAGTTATTCGCTATCGGGGGTGTTTGTTGCCCGGTAGGTTCACTGGTGGACTATCTGAGGATCAGGCCAAGAGGTGAGGGCCCTCTTCTGAGGCATGAGGATGGAGGAGCATTGTCAAAATATCAGTTTGGGGCGGTGCTTAGGAGGGCTTTGTCCGTGGCAGGGGTGGATCCGAAAGACTTTGGATGCCATTCGTTTAGAATAGGCGCGGCAACTGAGGCGCATGGATTGGGTTTGAGTGAGGAAGTTGTGAAGAATTTGGGAAGGTGGAAGTCGGGGTGTTTTAAACGTTATGTTCGGCCAAACATGATAGTATAGTTTTGTTTTTCTTGACAGGTCCAGTTCAGTGTTGGATAGTTGGACATTCTTTCATTTACTGGGCGAGAAAGGCAGCAGCAACAAAGGAAGGGGGAATCCAGTTGGGACTTCCTCGGGAACAGGTTGGGGTAAAGTGGTTTGGGGTAAGAGGTCTCAGATGGGAAGGGGTAGTGGCTACAGTGAGTAAGTATGCCAGGCTGTACAAGCCTCCTGACATTTTGGTGATACACGCTGGAGGAAATGACTTGGGGTTTATGGCTCAAAAAGATTTGATTGACCAGTTGAAGGGTGGCATGCATAGGTTGAATGTTTTGTTCCCGAAGGTGATAATTGTGTGGTCAGAAATTGAGACAAGGTTGGAATGGCATTCAGCTTGGGATGTCAGGAGGCTGGACTTATCCAGAAGAAAGGTTAACAGGACTCTATCAGGTTTTGTTTCTCAGTTGGGGGGTTTTGGCATTCGCCATGTTGAATTTGAAGGGGAATCAGGCAGATGCTTTTTTATTAAGGATGGGGTGCATCTCAACGAAGTAGGGTTGCACTTATTTAATTTTAACCTAAAAGAAGGGGTACAGAAGGCCTTAGCCCGGTTGGGCGGTGTCCGACGGTAGGTCGGTCTGTGGCGGGTGCTGGCCTTATCAGGCGAGTTTTATGTGGTAATGGTACCTCATCGGACGATGGGGAGAGTTTAAGAAAAGGGGGCATGCCTGGCAGCAGCCAGTGGAAGGCACGTGTGGTGGATGATGGACAGCACCCCAGGGTTTTTTGTAACCACATTGGTTAGGTGGTTGTGTTATTTGTAAACATTTGTTTGTTTAATAAATGCGGGCTGCGGCCTTTTGTACCCAAAACTTGGTCATGTTTGGTTATTGGTTCACAAGAAGAGTGCCGAATGTGTGAGTCAAAGAAGCCCCGGAAGGAATGAATTGAGAGCAGGGGCATGTGACCACACTACAGGCCAATAGCAGTGGGTTGCTAGGCAGAGTTTAGGGGAGGAGGAGCTGGTATAAGTGTTGAGGGTTGTGAGGCAGAAGCCAGCATCAGTTTCCCTTTTGAAGCGGGAAAAGCTCCCTCCCTCCCTCCCTCCCTCCCTGTTTTTAAGAATTTGGAAGTCGCAGCTGGGGGCGGGTGCTGGCCTTATCAGGCGAGTTTTATGTGGTAATGGTACCTCATCGGACGATGGGGAGAGTTTAAGAAAAAGGGGGCGTGCCTGGCAGCAGCCAGTGGAAGGCATGTGTGGTGGATGATGGACAGCACCCCAGGGTTTTTTGTAACCACATTGGTTAGGTGGTTGTGTTATTTGTAAACATTTGTTTGTTTAATAAATGCGGGCTGCGGCCTTTTGTACCCAAAACTTGGTCATGTTTGGTTATTGGTTCACAAGAAGAGTGCCGAATGTGTGAGTCAAGTACATAGCAAGTGGAATTTATCCATTTATTTTGTATTTCTCCATTATCCACAGTATTTAAAGTTAAAGGGACAGTCTACCATAGAATTGTTATTGTTTTAAAAGATAGATAATCCCTTTATTACTCATTCCCCAGTTTTGCAAAACCAACACAGTTATATTAATGTACTTTTTACCTCTGTGATTATCTTGTATCTAGGAACCTTCTTCCAGCCCCCTGATCACAT